>NW_010425060.1:89922-95860 GCF_000710305.1 Buceros rhinoceros silvestris | reverse complement strand
AGGAATGGCTGTAGTTCAGAGGGCGCTGCTGAGACACAGCACTGCGGGGCTCTCACACAACCTCTGCCTTGCCAAAGCCACCCATAACCCCGAGGCGCTTTCCGGGGAGCATGTTAGTTTGCTGGAGCTTTTGTCCCCGAATAACCATCTGAAGCTTCAGCTGGAAGAGGAAACGACATTGTGTACATATTAAAACAGCTACAACGGAGGAGGAAATCGTCTTTCATTAATTTTCCATAAGTGGATTACACCAAGCAGAGTGTAAACAGTCCCACGGGCACCAATTACCAGGCTTATTCTATAACTGAATTGTCCTAAACAAGCACCATTTTAATTTGAATATCAAATACTTTACACAGCAGGAAAGAGAAAGAATAAACCAACTTAACAATACATTTGTTACAGATTTCTACAAAATTGCTGTGGAAGCCTCTGTGTCCCCGGTGGATTGTCCATATTTCCTTTGCATATGCTCGTGCTGCACACCTCAATCAGATGAGAGGCAGCATGGGCACATGCCAGCTATTGTACCGTTAACAAAATTGCTCCGGAATTTAAAGAGGGACCCAATTAAAAAAAACAAAACAAAACAAAAACAAACAACCAAAACCAAAATAAACAAAACCCCTCCACAACAAAACAAAAAAACCCACCCCACATTTAATTAGAGTTAGTATGATTCTCTGTTGGTTTTTTTTAGAGACTAACTTACTAGACCTATTTTCTGCTTCTAATCTTCATAATGAAACTAGCCTTTGGGTATGATTTCTCTTTAATTGGAATGAATAAATACCTCGTATCTCCAGGAATGAGTGAAGCCAGTGGCACTAAAGAAACAGTACTCAGACTTTTGTAGATCAGTTCACCCACATAATAGAAGAACCAGCCAGTCCCATGAAGATTTGGGGCTTTATGCTAATCTGCTATCCAAGCTCTAGCTTCTTCTGGAATTGTCATTCCAACTCCTAACGCAGTCATAGAAGAGTGTGTAACCCTCATATATGATGGGTTACAGCAGACAGAGGTGTTTGCTTGCAGGTCTGCAGAACAGATTAAAGCGTGAATCACACACACACGAAATGTCGAGGCCAGGCAGCTTAAGAAACAATCTAATGAATAATCCCACTTCTCACTACTGGAAACAGCAGAACATGGCACAAAGCTCTTGTCTCCTGTAAGACCTGAGCAAACCAGAACCAGTCAAAAAGACCAACCAAGGGACAGACATTTCAGAATAGCTTGATTGTCATTACTCTGCTGGCAAGTTGGGAATGAGTTGGTGAATTCAGTTCTGCTATCATTAGCAATATCAGCAAACAGCCAAAGATTAAATGAATGAAATTAGAAATGAGATAGTAATGTGTCCTACTCTCTCTAAAGGATGGCACAGAACTTCAGGGCACACTCCACATTTTTTTAATCCTGGTAAAACAGAAAGTTTTTTCCTCATATTTGTACATGGTGCAGTTGTGGCTACTGCAGATCAGCCCTGGTAAATCTTGCCCTCACCTGAAAACATTTAAACCCTGTAATTTCTGACTGTGGAACTGAGAATAAGCAACCTATTCAGGTTGGAGAAAAGGTCTGAGAGAGAAGGGGGCTTATCCCAATCTAAAAAGTGGAAACGGAGGCATGCCTTAACTAGTTTAACTCAAGGAAGCTCACTCACATACCCTGAATGACATCTACTGCTTAAATCACGGGGCTCTCGGCTCTTTAATCTTCTCTCTTGTAGAACATTCATCCTCCAGAAACAGTAATGATGCTGGGAAAAAGCATCAGGAAGTGTGTCTCCTGATGTAAATCTCCAACACACTGACTGAAAGGGCAGATTTCAAGAAGGTATTCAGAGCCTTTATTGGTATAAATTCAGCGATCCTGCCATAGGACACTCACCACTGCAATATGTTCTGATGGACCACACCGTAAATTGAAAGCAAAGTGTTCTCGCTACAGTTCTTGAAGAAATAATTTGGTTCCTAGGTGAAGACAATGTTGTTAAATGTCTTTGAAGCTCTGAATACTAAACAGTCCTTTTCTCCTGCCAGTATATTTTGAGTTCATTATATACATCACATAGATGAATGGGCAGGGAAGAACAGCCTTCTGGAAATTGAGTTTGGTCTTTACCCAAACCCATTATTCATTTCCATGTGGCAACAGCAAGAACTGCATGTTCTCCACTTGTACTTACAACATTAGAAAGAAAGGCCCTGAAGAGAAATGTGGGGAGACATTTTTACATGTGAAACACAACCTATGACGTTTCCTCTTCAGTGTCATTAAGGAGAAGGAAAATCAGGAATTGCTTAGACTGAATCTAAGCATCTTATTAAATAACCAGTTTCCAAAAAGGCCAAGCCACGGTGTCTTTCCTTTAACATCTGCCTGTATGAGGGCAGGATTAAGCAAGTGGATCAACAAGACCCTGAAGGAAAGAGTTTGATGTCTTCTAAATCTGTCTGGCTGCTGCTACGCAGAAGCAGAAGTTGGGCCCCTTCCTCCTACACACTCCTTTGCTTTATACCGGCGGATTAAAGGTAATCAGCCAGAGGGCTTTGTGCCCAGACAAAGTGCCCGAGAATCCTGTCTCCATCTGGAATCCCTCCTGTGCCAGTCTCTGTCCTTCTGAAGCTCCTCTCTTCCCCCAGGAGCGACTTTAGCCATCCCCGCATGACTGTGGCCTCCAGGCAGAGACACGAGTGAGGAAAACTGTGCTGGAATTTCCCCTTTCTCACTGGTTTTTAAGGCTAATGTTATAACATGTTTCACAAAAGAGGTGAAGACCACATCTGTCACTGGGTCAGCTTTGGGTACTGTTAGTTTCCAGACTTTGCCACTGAAGAAATAGGAAGGACAGGCACAGAATATAATTTTTAGCCTTTCTTAAGGCTCTCAGGATCTCAAGCAACTCTTATTCATTATACACATGCTGTTTTTGCGTTCTGCTTGCTGCCTAGATCCGGCAAGAACACATAATTCTCATTCATCCCCATCCATTACTGCCAACCCAATGGAAAACCAGTTGAGATCCCCGCTCCAACACAGACTTCCCACATGACCTTGATCAGGTCGCTTTTCCTCGGGTCTTCACATGGGAAACATCAATGAGCTCTTACTTCAATAGAGCACTGGAAGGATACAATACAATTCACTGCAACAGGTACGTTACCAAACACCGGGATAACGATTAAGGATGGCCCTACGCTTTACTACAGAGGTCACCACACTTTGTCCTCGTGCTTGCGCAGTTCCCCCATAGCCCCTGCAACCACCACTGTATCCAGGCAGGATGCACCCAGTTGTATTATGTTCCAAGCCACATCCACAAGTCTCTAGTTCAGCCTGTGTGATGGGATATACTGGATGAAAAATAGAAGCAACACATTTCAGGCTCCCTGTATATTTATGAGCCTAAGCCCAACCTTTAAAACTCTCTTCTCCCCAGTGTGCTTTCCTTCAACAGGAAGTAATGGATAAAACACAGAGCAGCTGCTAATAATAAAATGGTCAGGCAGAAAGAATAGATTTGGATTTTTTTTTTTCCACTTCACTAGTAGCCCAGTGAAATAGCAAGGCACACCAATAATTTATTTACTGGTCTTCAGTACTTCACATCCCACTGTTTTTCTACCCCCAAACAAGACCCTGCGGGTTTAATTAAGTTTTCAGAGGAGGCTTGGGAGATACACATTCACTCAGTCTACGTCATTTATTCCATATTTACTACAGATGCATAGGGAAAAACCTACACGGGCCAATAAATCAAATGTGTTGCTGGTGAGCAATACGCTAGGCAGACACGGCAAAACGCCCTTGTTGTAATGCTCTAATACTGTAAGAGATGACCACAACTGAGGAAGTCCAGAAAGACTCTGCTTGTACAGGGCAAGGCAGCCCTCAAAATTTAGCATAACATGAACATCATTCTTCAGCAAAAAATGGGGAGAAGATGTGAATGAGTCTCCTGACAGACCTCTCCTCCCTCCCTTGCCACTTCCACATGGCAATGCCTTATCCCTGGACATCTATAATAAAACTGGCATACCCAGTCTCATATTTGAGACTCCCACAGGCAATGCACTAGTGCTATCATTGGGAAAAATCACCCAGAAGTAGATCCAAAGCAGTATTCTGACCTCTGAAGATGCAAATAGGAGTTCAGCACCTGCAAAATCAGCCAACACTCTGATACCTTGAGACAAGTTAATGGTTTTATGTATTTGGCCCTTGGACTTTCCTCCTCAGTGCATCACCTGCATCACAGGAAAACACGAAGAGCTCATCTCTGAGAGACAGCGTGAAAGATGAGGGAAGTGCTCAGATACCACAGGGAAACGCGTATGTGCATCAGTACTTGCAGAGACAGACACGCATGAAGATAGAAGACTTCTGGGCCCGCTTCCCTGACCGGGACACAGAGCAGGATGTCCATTTAGACATCCAGAACCGATGTAACAATTGCATTGTGGGTTGTTTTTTTTTTTCCCTCACCCTTCTGATGAAACCCTAGACTTGTTAATGATCTCCTTTCAAGTCAAGCAGCCAGTACTCCTGTTTCAGAAAATGCTGTGGTCACATTGAACACAAAATACTCTGCAGCAAGACTAACTCACCTTTTTAAGGTTGCTTCTGCTAGAATCAGTATTAACATAACCTAAACCTTCTACCTCCACTGTTTTTCCTGACACAGTGGACATGTTCTGTCCCCATGAACCGCATGCTAAAACCCCAGGCTAATTGTGCGTCCCAGCATTTTCAGGGATCTGCCACCTGAACCATTTCTGTTCTAAGATCCTACACTGTTTTCAGGAGGCTCCAGGTCAGTATCAAAACTGTCCCTTGGCTGTCTTCTCTCCCGTGCACATTGACTCTGCTGTCTCTCCAGAGGCAACTCCTCTACCCTGACTCATTCAACCTGTCTGTTGGCCATGAGGGGTTTTGGGCCTGGAGCCCTCAAGATCCTCCTGGACAGATAACCTTGGGAAAAGTTGATGTACTAAAGCTTTTCTAGCTGAAAATAAGCCTCCACTCAGATTGTCCTCTTAGGAATCCATGCTGAGTATCAGAATTTCCAAGCAGTTTGGCTTTGGCGGTTTAGATGACCACATGTGCATGACCATTTCCTGCAAAATTTCTTAAGCTAAGGATTTTAACCCAACCTACCCCATACCTTGGCAGAATGCTACAAATAGTCAGTGGTGCAGGAATTGTGCGTTGGGACAGATTAAGATCAATCCATGTATTCAGAACATGAATAGAAATCCAGAACAAAACCTGAAAATGGTTCTCAGCCCTAGGCCCTCTCTGCTTCTGGAGGCAAAGAAAAAAAAAAACAACCAAAAAAACCTGCTTAAGCCTGGAGATATTTTTCATTATTTTAAAAAATGACTAGGTTTATTTTCTCTCCCTGTTGTTTTTAAGCCAACATCTTAGAAGCCTGAAAGTGAGATATATTTCTTTATCAATTTCTTGTTTTTCTCCTCCTCTGCCGCCTATGCACAGTGGTTTGCTTATTGAGGCTCATTCATGTGTAAGGGCTGCTGGCATTGATGTATTTTGTTAGCAGGGTGGAGGTTTTTTTCCATTTTTCTTGAGCAGACTGGCACATTAATTTAGGCTGGCAGAATGAGCAGATGAAGATGATGTTAATTTTGCAAGCAGAAACAAACAGAGACAGAAATGCTACGCTCCCCATATCTGAGTCATCGCTGTAGGCTACCACGCAGACCAGCTCAGGACTTCCAGACTGTAATTCCGAGCCAACCTTATTACAACTGTGGTGACTGAAGACCCATAGGTAAAAGGCTTCAGTCCCTTTTGAAAATATATTTCATGGCGGTTTTTTAATTGTTTTTACTCTGACTCACAGAACAATTACATTCTGAGATCACGTTCAGGGAGAGCATTCTCTCCTAGCTCCATTCACAAGCATTCC
>NW_010425060.1:88037-89838 GCF_000710305.1 Buceros rhinoceros silvestris | reverse complement strand
TCCTGCAGTCTTGCCTGTCATGCTTTCAACTTGCTGTGGAAAACTGAACCCTACAACATGACACAACTCAATGTCCTTACGGAAAAATAAGAAAGCTCTCTGTAATGACATTATGGTATCTCTCAGACAGGGAGGATGAGAGATATTCTGTGAGCATCCCTTCCAGCAATAGAGACAGCTGCCAGGCTTAATCAAATCAGCATAAACATCTTCCTCTCATCCATGTCTGAAATTAAGGCAATCACCAAAGAAGGAAAATTTTTGATTAAACCATTACTTACACAGGTGAAACTGTTTTTAGCCCTACATGAGTGTAAGAAACCAGAATATTTTTGCCGTTTCCAAAACAAACTTATTTACAAGGTTGACAACACGTTTTATCTGAAGGTGCCAGATCCCCACCCTCTTTATAGCAATCTATATGAAGAACAGATCAGAGGGTGAAACTCAGTCACTGCTGTCTTGACCAGCTACACATGATCACTTGATCAGCAGCCCGGAACAGAGAGATAACAGAGGGACAACATACTTTTCAGCAGACAGAAGGCAAACCACGCTGTGCACACCTGTCTATCACTTAAATGATGTCCCTCAAAAGGGTCTTCTCCCCTAGCGTCTAGACACTGCAGAAGGCTCTGAATTCAACCCAGTCCCTCCAAACTCCTCACCAGGCTAGAGCACCAGCATCCTGAATTCTCAGAGGGAAACACAGACGCTCCTGCATTATGGATTGTAAGGCTGCGTTATCCAGCTTTTCATCAGCCAAGGTCAGCAGGCTTCCAAATTCCAGTTGGTCAAACTCTCCTGTGATGCTAAAGCAATCAGCTCGTCCAGCGATTCTGCACTGTGCAACACCAAGCCAACAAGCCATCTGCCATATGTCTATCTTCTGTGCTGCCGCATCCCCCTTGCCAGGCCACCTAAAAATTAGCTTGAATTTAGGGGTTTTTTGGAGGGTTTTTGCCTACTCCAGAAAGATGGAAAGCCATTCACAGCACAGACAGATGAGGTTCTGCTCCAGCAGCAGCCGGCTGGATTTATCATCCTCTACCCACCCTGCTGGCAGAGCACTTCCAAACACAAATTTGAAGAGAAAGGAAAGCTGTTCAGAGGATGAACTTCTCCCATCAGCGATAATCTTATCACAGCCTGTTTCCATCAGGCAGCATCTTAGCAAATATCAACCGTGTTAATGATGGGATCTAACCGTAAAGTTAAGAGATAGGATTGATCTTGGTATGTCTGTCTTATGCACTTGGTCTTCACTGAGATTCACTGCAGAGTGAATCTAGCTAATGCAATTCTTTGCATGCTAGTCACTTGTAGGTAAAATTAGACACTTGCAGCAGTAGTGAGGAGCTCTGTGCTCCTCCAGGAAGCTGGATATATATCAATTCACCTGCTCCCTTTTCAGCCATTTATCAGTTCATTAACACTACTTGTGACTCATTCAAAAGTCTCTTCATGCAAATAAAATAAAATAAAACAAAACAAAAATAAAAAGTAGTCATTTGTTTGTAAGAGTTCCTGCACAAGCTTCTCTTCACAGGAACGCTAACCTGGAGCAAACACTGCCTGCCTTAGTTGGAGTACACGCGCTTCAAGCACTGTCTGCCAGCTCGTGTACCACACCTAAATTAGCTCTTGACTAGAGCTAGCTCTGAGGTCCCTTTAGCAGGCACCAGCACCTTCTAAGCCTTTTGGCTAAACCCACTCACTGTATCACCTTGATAGAAGATACATCATCTCCTGTCAGGTCATATCCTGCTTTTTACAGAGCAGAAATGCAATGATCTAATAG
>NW_010425060.1:87068-87911 GCF_000710305.1 Buceros rhinoceros silvestris | reverse complement strand
TTCCCTAGCATTATTGAGTAGGATTTGAATAATTCAGCCAAAAGTTAATTGTGCTCAGAATCAGTCTGACTACTTTCATGAGATGAGAGCAAAGACAGAGGTTTTGTCTTCACTTTGATAAGAGCAACAATATTTATCTGAAGGAAGTAACGTGCACCAGGCATCCTACAGCAGAGGCTCGTGCCTAGCATTATTGAGTAGGATTTGAATAATTCAGCCAAAAGTTAATTGTGCTCAGAATCAGTCTGACTACTTTCATGAGATGAGAGCAAAGACAGAGGTTTTGTCTTCACTTTGATAAGAGCAACAATATTTATCTGAAGGAAGTAACGTGCACCAGGCATCCTACAGCAGAGGCTCGTGGAACTCCACTGTGAGGTAGTCACCAAAGCAAACCCAAGAAAAAGGTCCATGGTTGATGGTAGCCACTTTAGCTCCTCACCGAACACCACGCTTGTTTAACAGGGTCTCTCCCCTCGCAGTCACGCCCCACAACACACTGCAGAAACCACGTGCTCTCTCTTCTCTCACCCTGCCTCAGACACAGAGCTGCCACTCGGCTTCCAGTGGGGGAAAAAACAAGCAACATCAGTAACTTCAAGTTAAAAAAACCGTCTTTTAACTCCAGTATCTCTTGTGGCTGTATCTCCTAGCTCATACACATCTTCGCAAGAGCTTTAGCTTGTGCATGAAGCCATTTTGCAGCAGTAATTTGCATGTAAATACAAGGTATACATCTCAGACCTCCCCCGAACACATGCACGTGCATCTATACGAGTTTGCACGTGTAAAATCGTCATCTGCCTGGGAAAGGGGGAGCGTGCTCGATATCTTGCACTCAAA
>NW_010425060.1:81585-86913 GCF_000710305.1 Buceros rhinoceros silvestris | reverse complement strand
TGCTGAACAATAATACTTCTACCATAAAAAGGAAAACTCAGAAGAAATCTGAGAACACAGAGAGTTTCAAGCATTGCTTAAGGTCTCTTGTAATATCACAGATTATTATCCCTCCATATTTGTTAGACAAGTTTGGGAGAAAGAGGAGGGATTGTTGAAAATTGGCTTTTAAATCTGGCTTCCCCTGAGATAGATGGTCATGCTCTGAGGTTTGTGGTATTACTTGATAAGCAGTGATTAAAACAGTAATCCCGAATTGTAATCAAAAAGCAGTCAAGGCTCTGAAATTACTTTTTACTAAGCTTTTTCCTCTTTCAAAGACAGCCCTGTATGGCAAAAGATAATAAAACCACAGACGCCGTTCCAATTTCATTTAGAAACATTTGATCCATTAATTTATAGTTTGGAAAGGTTTTTCCTCTTTTATTTGTCTTTTAATCCACATCAAAAGTGGGTCTAGAGTCTAGGAGGATGGAGGGAATTTTTTGCTGTAGCCGTTTTGCTCTGGAAGAATACGTGATATATTTATATGTCAGCACGGGATGAAGTAGTGAAAAGGTTTTCCCTTACCCAGTGAAACGCTGCTAAAATCAGCCTTACCCGTGCTTTCCCAGGCAATAAAATGTCAGGCTGGTCTGTGTGATTGCTAGCAGCATAAAGCCTCTCCTAATTGAAATGGTTTTGAGATTTCTGAGAAACAAAGCTCCTGCTGACTTGATTTCATGAGCAGAGTTTACTGCTCTGACTTCAGGATGGTCTCTGCAGGTTCACTGGAGGAAAACACCAGACAGAGGGGCTGTATTCGGTAACTTCTGCTGCAGCCCCGTCAGCCAGAGCAACTGCTGTGTGTTGTCCTGCTATGTGTTCACGTTTCCCTCATCAGATGAAAAGCACAGGCAACAGCTCACAACAGTTTGACTTTTCATATAGCAAAGAGTCAAACTAGCAATCAGTTTGTTTTCAAAAATGTTTCCAGAGGAAAAAAAGTATTAGCAATAGGATGGTCCAACACATATGCTTTTTAAATTTTCAGAGGTAAGTACAAAACTCTCATTGACTTTGAAATTTTTTTTAGTGCAGTAATTTGTGGGGTTTTTTTCCCCCAATTTGCTGATATTGCAAGAAACCAGAAATAAAATTCATCAAGCTGTAAAAATCAATAGTGATGCTTTGTCCTGTATAACAGGAAAACTGCAGAAGTTCATAAAGCTGAACTGCAAAATTCACAAAGGACAGCAGGTCACATCTGGCTGCAGGAGAAACTCAAACTGCTGTATGTCAGTCTTGACCCACACCCAAGTCTCAGTCTCTATTAGGGACACTACTTGTTGTTTCCTTTTCCCAAACGTGCCTGTATATAGCTCTGGAACTACACTTATATATTTTAGAGGCAAATGAGACATTTCCACTTCATAAATGCCACTCGTGGGCTACCCTGAAACACGGGCACACAACTTGCACCATTCCAGGTCTCGCATTTCCTCCAAAGACCAGTTAAGTAGTTTTTTAGTTGTGTCTCCCCACATTACAGCTTTCAGTGTGACATCTCCCCACTGGCTATTTCCTAAGGCCAACTGCCTCAGGAAACAAGATCAGCTGCTTCAGATGTGGTGGAAACATAAATCAACCGGAGCCTGAGAGACTGGGGATAAAGCTGAAAGCCTCCACAAGGCACCTCCCCATCCTGAAAGCCTCGGAGAGCACCAGCCTTTGACAGTAAAGCTTTCTGTGCGTGTTGATTAACCAGTCAAAATCGTGATAAGGGCCACTAATGAAACTTATATAGCCTTGATTTACAGAACTTGATGAAAGCACAGCTATAACATGAACTTAAAAAACAACATTTTCTCAGTGATAGATGTTTCCCTTCTGTTCCATTTAACAGCTGGATAGTGAAGATGATGACAAAGCACATGTTTTATCCGTGGATTAAATTAAGCCCTGGATTACAAATCATAATTGAACATAATTATTCCAACAGTACAAAAATTTCAGGTTGCTCTCGTGAGGCTGAATTTGCCCCACAGAGCAGCATTAACATGATCAAAATGCTTATCTTCTACTGATGCACATTCCAGCATTCTGTTTTCCAGCAGCTAGAAAAACATCTTCAATTTCTTGCGGAGGAACAAAAAAATCCCAAGACACCTTTATGTTTTATGCTAGTCTATAAAACTAGCAAAGTGTAAACTCTATAAAATGGCTTTTCATCTAGCACAAGTTTACTTTATATTGTGTGATACAATCACGTAGAATAAATATTGTGGGTTAAATTTGGAAAACAGAAGATGAAACCTAAAAAGCCCTCTCCGCCTTTAACGTCTGGAGAACAAACGCCAACTGCCCTTCATAGTCAAAGGACTTGAACTCAACAGAAGATGCTGTTAGCAGTGCTGGTCGGGTTAGCATTTCTCTCCATAGAAGTAAAACTCCTCCTGTTCTTTGGTCACAAGTGCTACTACTCATGCGAGTACGGCAAACAAGATTTGACTTACAGAGGAATTGTTACATGCAGCATCTGTGATAAATACAAATGCCTGTTTATCACTCTGTCATTCAATCTCCTGATCTTAGACTTGTGTAATTCTATTGAAACAAATGTAATGCAAAAATGAAATAAGAAATGCATGGATTGGGCATGTCAGAAATCATAAAAATCAGGACTGCATCAAGGAGGATGAGATTTATTTTTTTTAGCAGTAAGTTCACATTCTGTAGAGACAAAAAAGGTACCCCAGACAACAGGTGTGCTATGAGGACATGCAACTCTCTAGTCACGTCTAAAAGCATCAGTCTCAAAAACGTGTAAAATTACCATCAAGTAGTATCCTCAAAAAACCAACAGCTCGTTACATCATGTTTTACTACCCTAAAACGCAGGTTCCGCCTGCTCAGCTTGCCCAGGCTGCATGCCACAGAGAGTCCATTTCGTAGCGGGGATCACGCACAAACTGCAGCCAGCACCAACAAGCACAGCACGCGTCACACTCGCGGCACAGGCTTGTGTTGTCTGGGCTATCCTATGAACACATGTGGGGACAGGGAAATGTCACCCCAGGAGTAAATGGCATATAGCAAAGCCAACCAGTGGTGTCCAGTGTATCCGATGAACTAGCTGGGAAAGGCACCATCCAAGCTACAACAGTGCTATAACGTGTAACCTGGAACATTGAATCACACCATTTGGACCAGCGAAAGCCAAGTGATTTTGAGAAGGACAGGTCACACAAAATCACTGGATTTTTTTAAAAGTATGACGACATGGGTCAAAATGTCAGAGCATTGAATGTGATAAAAGTGAAACATTTCAAAGGCAAAATTGACTCCATTACAGTTGTCTTACCGATAGGAAGCACCACCTGACTCATCAGAAGATGATGTCATCCAGCCTCTCCAGAAAGATGGACATGATCATAACCCTTAGGATCATTTGGGATGCTCTGGGAACACCCAGAGCCCCAAAGCACAATGGGGGCCGTTTTGCCGGGCGGCCAAGGACACTAGAATTCCTGTGGGAGTTTATGGGTGATTACAGATAGAGTCGGGGGAGAGCAAAAACTAGGTTCAACGTGAAGGTGACTGGAGTATTTACAGTAACAGTGGTTGCAGCACATCAGCTCCCTTACTGCTAACATGGGAGAGAACAGGGACTCGGAAATTGGAGAAAGAGTGATATGACCGTTACAGCGGAGGTTTGATGGACTGGAGGGGAGGAAGCCCTCCTTAATGTGTAACACAGTCAGACTAATAAACTAAGAAGATAGCTCAATTCAATACACAAACATGAATAAAACTGTCTCTAGGACAAAAACCAGGGACTCAAAAGGCAAAATGAAACATGAGAATAGGGAACGCCCAGAAGAGAATCTTGGCTGTGCAGGGCATGAAACCACCCCTTAGACATACTGAACAGGAAGACGATAAACTGAAGGGGAGGCTGAGAAATACACCAAGGAATGCCATAAAACCTGCAGTTCTCTCAACGCCCCCAGCACTGACAACGGGCATTCTTGGGTTAACCTGCTTTTTGTTTCTGGACTTTTTTGGATTATTGCTCGCACCATTTTGCTCCTGTTGCAATAAATCTAACAACATACTAATAATTTCAACGCATGATGAGCATTCCTGTCTGACTTCTGTAAGACGCAGGCATCTCCAGATGTGAGCAGAGACTGTATCTGCGCGCACACACACATAGATACACCATACACTGCATTCAGGATCCTTCATCACACATCAGGACCTTGCTGCACTGGAGACTTACAAACACAAACCAAAGCAAGAGCTTCAAATGTAACAGAAGATGAACAAATGGTGGGTCTCAAGGAAGAACGCAAGACATTACTGGCTGACAAAAAAAAAAAGTAACGCTCTCTGGCTGTGGTCAGTTTTTCTTGGCATCACAGCGAAGGATGGCCTAAGAAGCATGATTTGAACAAAACTAACAGTAAAGCTCTACAGACTTTTACGAGAAAGCTTTTCTAACTCATCTCAGAGACCACAGGTCCTATTTCCCTCCACATGTACTTCTGACTTGCAGCAGCAGCAGCTCTGTACGTATACGTACGTTAGGGCAAAACACAGCTGTGAGTCCAGTTCTGCCTCTCCCTGCAAACAACTGTATTGAGGTCATGATTTGCAAAAAGAGGAAATTCTCACTCTACATTCAAAAAGTAAATAATGACTCTGACCTACTGTTCTGACCCAAGACGGCGCAGGCTGTCCCTTATCCATCACCTACTCTCGCAGCATACAGAGCAGTACGATCCGGGGAGTAAATTAATCATTTTCTCTTTCTGCAGTGTGCAGAATATGGATGCTCTAGTGAGTGACTGCTTCTTTATAAGACAAAGTTAATCAATAAAGATAATTAGACACTTCTGGTTAATAAATCTATGTCACTGAAAAAAAGCACATGAAGTCCTGCCACCCCCTATTGAAATACAAACACTGGAACAAATTCAGCTGGTATAGAATTGACCTAACAGTGTGAATTGAACACCTTTGATTACAAATATTGTATAGCTCTCTCCAGCCCGAACATTTGTGAATCTCGGAGGAAATCGCATACTACCTTATCTCCCACAGTCTGAGCCACTAGGTTAAAACTCTGTGTTTACCTGAAGCCATCCTGACTTCAGTGGATCTTTGAGCAATTTATAGCAAGTGTCAAGTTGTCAAACCCCTAGAGCTGACATCTGGCACGTTGGCCAAACTGGCTGAGATAAAACCCAGCTCTGTTTTGGGCACAGAGATGTAGCCACAAAAAAAAAAAAAAAAAAAAATAAAAAAAATAAAAAAAAAAAGCACCCTTACAAGATGGGGTAA
>NW_010425060.1:49587-81538 GCF_000710305.1 Buceros rhinoceros silvestris | reverse complement strand
AAAAGGCACCCTTACAAGAGTGGATACTTCATTATTTTTCAGCCACCCCTACACAGCATTTACAAATGTTGATTAACCTCATCCCAGCCCCGTAAACTCTGCCTGTTTAGGCTTCCTTTGATGCAAAGAGATATTTAAGCAGGGGCAGTTCGTCCAAAGCACGTACAAGTTCAAAGGCACCTATGTTAGACCCTCAGAGAAATCCTTCTTTCCAATTACCTCTGTGGCACCTACAGCTTTTATTTTTAATTCCTGTGAGCCACACAGTTCATCTCAGATCACTCTGCAGCTCGGAACAGGGCGGGCAAGATAAACCTCTCCAGCTAACAACGAGAAATCTATAGCGATGGACAACTGACAGATCATCCAGCTAATCTCCACTTGTCCCTCCCTTAGCTGAAGCTTTTCGCAAACAAGTATTGATCCATTGTTCCACAGTCACAAATCCTCAAGTAATTCTCTGAAGAGAGGCACTTCTTTTTGTGAGGAGAAGCTTTCTTTTAACCAGGAGAGAGAGAGAGAAAAACCCCAATCTTTCTGCAGCACCAGCAGCCACACAGAAACTTTGCTTCTGCCCACGGGTCAAGAGCTCTCTCACACTCATACAAATGTATCTTTTCTTCCGCTTGCCCTGGTTAACAATTCATGCCCCAGTAGGATTTGGATGTCAATTTAACTTTTCTTATAGTTGCGCTACTGAGTGCATTCTGCTTCCTTGCTCACACAGCGCCTTCTCGCTGGAACTGCGCTGGAAGCCCTCCCTGACCAACACTATTCCTCTTCCTTGACTCCAAAACGAAGGTAATAAACAGTGCCATGACTCCATCCGAGTTGACACTGCTTTTTTTTTTTTAGGTCCCAGTGTGCAGCCACATGCAGCAGTGGCTGGTCACAGGTCCAGGGATGGCTTGTCATTGCCTAGTAAAATACCTACATTTAGCTTTTCATAAATAAGCGAGTACCAGCTTTAGCGGAAGGGAGGGAGAAACAACAACAAAACCAACCAACACTCAGCAGGAGCCCTTGGCAGAGAAAGATTTTACAGGGAACAACTCCTTTCTTTCACCATTTGAACAAGAACACTGGTTCTGTTCTGCCAGCACATCTCAGCATGTCCACACTGATGTTATTTTCACAGAAGTGGTTGAATTCTCAAAAAAAAAAAATTTAAAAACAACCTGCAAAAAAAAAAGTGTTGGGCTGAGGGTGGAGTTGCACAATGTTGTGAGAAGATGATCACAGCCCAGTGGAAACATTCAGAAAACTGTAAGAACCAAGAGCCGGAAATAATGGGAAGAAAAAAGCATAGCTGGGCCCCCAACCCCTCATGACAGAAATCACACTAAAATGAGCCACATGACTATAGGGTCCCACCAGTTTGCACCAGGATGGTGTTCAGGTTCAACGGGAAAATGTCCAATCCCTACTAAGTGTAACTCAGCAGATCTCTGCCGCCTTTTGACCTTTAACTTGTGTTAGGCAGGTGGATCTCTCCCCAGAAATGACAGATCTTCCAAACAGAGATTGTGGGTGAGACTTCATTGTCTGCAATGCAAAACGGGGAAGCAGATGAACACTGTCTGATCCTGAAGAAAGGGAACTAAATATCTTTTCAGGTGAACAGACATTTCCAGTCCAGAAGAGCAAGAAGGGAAATGCTCAGTTCTTGACATTTTTAGCACTAGATTTTTTTGTTCTTATTTCACTCCAGATTGTGAGGTCAGAGACAATTTCGCTACAATCAAAACACCAGATCTACTAAAGATTATTCCATACCCTTCTGTCACCCAGAAAAGTAGTTTAATTGTTTTCATTATCTTTGGAGTTTTATTATTCTAATTAACTGTGTGCTTTTATTATCCTAAATATTGATCTTTCCTTCTAATTAAGCCTATAATTAAGATAGGAAGATGTTGAGTCTGTCTGTAACAAACATCAACCAAAAGTGTATAAAGCAAACTAACCCCTTGGAGCCACAGAGGGAGATGGAATCAAACATCTGGAAGACTTCTAAACCTTTGCATTTCTAGAATGTAAGAATCTGAATTTTATGCTAGTGTGGCAGTGCAACCGCCCTGACCCCGTGCACCGAGCTTGCACAAGAGGCAGGCCTTGGAGCAGCACCTGATAAGCACCTGGACATCCGTGCCTCAGAGTCTGGGTTCCGTTAGCTGCCTCCTGCCTGTGTCTCCTGAAAGTGGCCCCAGCAAACACTCGACCAGGGGATAAATGGAGCCCTGCCAGAGAACCACTTTTGAGTTGGTCCTCCTCGAGCATCGGGTTGTGCAGTTGGAGACTCTCCCCTCGGGTCGGGACGCTGCCCGAGTGTACGTCCCCGGGATTGAGTGATCCTTACCCCAGCGCTGGTAAGCGACCCCCTTGGTATTATTAGGTGAGAGATTCTCCCCTTTGTCAGAGAGCCGTGCACGTTTGGGGTCTATCCTTCCTTAGAACAGATTCCTTAGTTCTGCATAAATTTGTTGTGCAGTGATAATTCCCGGATGACATCCGAAACTGTACAGTCAGAGCGTCAGGCAAATTTCTTTGCAATAAATCCACGTTTTTTCGGATAGCTGCTGCTGTGTGTTTTGTGGGTGCCTCCAGGACAGCTAGTTGCAGTTTCCACAAATACCAAGGACCAATCCACTGCCAGCTTTCTGACACAGATAGCGGAGGTGCAAGGGCTTTGAAGGGAAGGAACCTTTTGCTCCGTACCTGAGCTGAGTGTTGCACGATGCTCTCCTGGCCCAGGACTACAGTGTGTCACGGCAACGCAAAGGCTCAGCAAACAAATTATTCTCTTCTGTGTCTTCTCATTTTCTTCTGCTTCACTGCTTGAGGAGTTCTCATGGCATGTCATATTCCGTTTGGAAGATCTATTTTGCACTGTATCTTCCACAATTTGCATGCCCTGTGCTTGCTTTCCACGGCATTTCACGTGTAGAGGGCATTTGTAGTGAAGTAAGAACATACGCAGTAAGAACTACAGTCAGTGACGTTTGGTAGAGCTGTCTTTCTGGGTCTCGTTCCCACTCAACCAAACCTTTGATGCTAGACAGAAGTGGAAATAATACTGAACTCACAGTATTAATGTATTATTTAAAACTTTCAAAAAACCCTGATGTATACACATAGACTATTAACAATTCTGTGGCAAATACACGATAATGTAAGATAACATTATTCTCTTGTATTCTCTTCATAAAAAGACTCCTCTTAAACATGCAATAAAGCAGGTGATGATTCTACAAGAGTAAAAAATTAGTCTTTCTTAACAAATTCCCCCAGTAAATGAAATCACATGTTCCTGAATTTTGAAATCTTTATCTTTTAATTCTTTGAAGTTATATTCCGAATGGCATCTAGCTTTTTGTATATTATTTTGAATGGAAGTATGCAGACAAAAACTAAAAACAAAATTCAGGATAATGATCCTTATCCTAGAGTGAGTGTAGGAATACTGACAACAGTTCAAACCAACAAACAGGCTTCTGTGTCTCATCTTATAATACACACTTGTGATTTTTGGACAAAGATGTGTTAGCCTTCAGCAGAAATAAATGTCCCGTTCAAATATTTTTCATTCCGGAGTGGGGGGAACAAAAGATGGATCATTTGCAGCTGTTGGAGCCAGTAGTGGTAGTGTGAGACATTGCACTAAATGAAGCAAATCCATCCTTACAGACAGCAGAAACTAGTAATTATTTTTACACTCCTCATGTTTTCTGATTAGCAAGAAGCAGCAGTGCCACAGCTGCCGCAGCAGGAGGGCCTTTGCTGGCTTCCCTAGGGGATCTTCAGAACTGCGTAACTGTTTCTAGAGCAGGACAGGCTGCAAAGTCCTATCGGTTACACAGTACGTAGAATTCTAACAGTCCCAACAGCTTCATTTGTAAAGTATGCAAAATTCCTTAGAGATGGAGAAGTGTCCAGTATCAAGCTGAGTTCTGCTGATAAAACATTATCAAACCACATCATACCTGAAGAAGTGGTTATTTAATTCCTGAGGTGGTATACTCCCAGCATCTCTGCAAGAGCCAAAGAAATTTCTGACTTTAATTGTAGGGCGTATCTCAGAGAATGACAGCCTGGCCCGACATTACCACTTTGCATCTTCCGGTTCACGTTCAGAGTCAGCTGACTGGACACAAATTGTACACTGGGAAATTCAAAGGAGCCTTCTGCATTGTGACTGCTTTATCACCTGCTTGAGCAGCTCTGTGCTGCCATCTGACATGACTGTCAGTTCATCTGTCAGCTTCACTCTTAAAAGCAGATGCACAGCTTCAAAAACTCCTGGTCTATCACATATGGAGATGCCATCTGATTTGTTAGTGTTCCAGCATGACCAAGTCACTCGGCTCTTTCCTTCAAGGTCTACTGAATGCCAAGACAAAATGAACTCGGTGATAGAAGAGGGAGGAAGCTCAGATTTGCTTTTCCTTCTGCCATGACTAAGAGGATGAATAGGCAATAGATGCTTATTCTTAAGTACTACATAATACTAAGAAGCAGAAGTGCATGTAAAAGACAAGTGTAGCTGAATGGATGAATCACTTGCACAGTAACCAGCATGTTACTTTTTTTTTTTTCTCCCAATAAGAAACCTGAAGTACCTACTCTCTCCAAAGGCCATCTGTGCACAGCCAGCAGTTCTCCAGGAACAAGAGCATGTTTACTTGCCTCCCTGGTTTCTTCAGTTTTGCTCTGCATTGGAACTGGACAGGTAAATTGAAGTAGCCTGCTGAAACATTCTACCCAGTCCAGTAAACAAAGCACTCAAGTTTTAGATCAGCCCTGGATTACACAGCCAGAATGTGCATATGTAAAAGTTCAGCAGCAAGTTTTTGTGAACAATGAAGTGGAGAAACATTATTGAAACATGAAGCAGTTCCTATAACTGACAGAGAAAAATCTTGCAGATCAGGGTCCCAAAGGAAAAAAAAAATACTCCTGTGGGGTGCTTTAAAACTTGATGTTTAGCTGCTCACTAGATTCAGAAAGATGGTACAATCATTTCTGTGGCTTTTACTCTATAACCAGGTCCAGCCACAAAGCAAAACTGTGGAAAGCCTATTCCTCCTGCTATTTCTAGATTTGGTGTGCCCATCATCCCCAAAAAGCCAACAAACATGACTCAAAAGAGCTCTAATAGCACAGAAAATAAGGTCACATACAGAAGATCCAAATCAAGTCAATGAGCAGCTTCAGCACGTGATCATTATCTGATCTAGCCTTCTCCCTGCATCGTGCTTCCTCAGTCACGCATAGGTAATGCCCACTTCACCCTGACTTTATCTCATTTATCAGGGCCAAGCTTTTCAGGACAGTGACCATACTACTAAATGACGCCGTGGCTTCCACAACTGTATGAGAAACAACTTGAAATGTAAAATGATCCTGAGGGGACGTCGGGCAAAAGAACACTATTCAGATATTTTAAGGTTATTATCTTAAATCTGTAATAGCTTTCAAGCTCATATAGATCCTTATATTGGCAAGTCTTTCCTCTAGATCAAGATGCCAAGACTGGAATAATATATTTAGACCACTCCATACCTGGTTATGGTGCATGCCAAGTTCCGCATCCTTGACAAAACAGGTACAAAGCCTCCAAAAATAATCCAGCCTAGATAAGAGGATTTGTCAACGGCCTTAAGCCATTCATACAAGCAAACAGTCACAACCTGACAAGGCTTCCCCGACAGCGAAGTGAAGTCTTAATAACAAACCTAAGATACGAGTCCTCTGATAAACTGAAGGACAATATAAAAGCCGCACTGCTGCTGTCAGAACAGCACTGCTCTGAGAGACCTCCAGCGCTGAAACGTGAGTCGTATGGGCTTTCTTGCAGAAAGCATCCTGGGTGACTCAGAATCCGCTGAGATTACAGATCAGCCTTCAGACATGGCAGTGCTGGTGCTTCAGGAAAGGTGTTTAAAGGAACCTTTGTATCTACAGGCACGCAAGGTGTTTCCTTCTCTTTTAGTGTTATTAATACAGAGAGTTTAGACCAGATTAAAATACCCTAGGTATTTCAGGCATAGGCAAGGGTCTTCTGGTTTACTGAATTGCTTCCACGCTGCACTAAACCTGTAATTTGTATTTTGTTTCAGAAAGGCACTTGGCTGCATTCAAGACTGTTGGAGATGAGAAAGGCTTCACTTCCTTCTGGACTTTGTGAAACCCTGACTTTTTGCTTTGTGCAGTCAACCTCAGTAGCAATGCTGCCTCAGGATTTATTGTGTAACTAAACAGATGAATTTACACTTTATTTTGACTGTTGAACTCAAGGGTCCCTTTCCAATGCTCTCAGATGCATACATCACCCTTGGGGATCACAATACCCTCTCTGTGTTGCTGCAGATCCCTTATCTTTGCCACTGAAGGAGACATTCTGGTATCAGAGGGAAGCCCACGAAGGTTAGATCACACCAATATAAAGCACACAAGATAATATCTCTTTACCTGGATTACTCCTCTAACATGCTGGAAATGGAAACTCATTGAGAAGAGTGGATACTAATCACCACAGAGCTTGTTGACAAGGAACTGGCAGTTTGTTGGCCTGGTCACCCAAAGACATATCAAAGTCTCCACAAGAAGGTCTAATTGTAGCATGATTAATGCCAGTCCCCTACTCTTTGCCAATCCGCCCCACGTGCTTCCAGGGATGGTGTTTTTCCACCCTGGCATCTGTAATACTGTTCATGCTGCGTGGCTAAAAGGCAGAAGCAGAAATGAAAGAATGAGTACACATGCCAGAGAGAAACAGCAGAGTGCAGGGTGTAAGCTGGCTACGGAACGGAGATTACCGGCAGCGCAGTTAGCAGTCTGTGTCTGCTGTACCATCACTCCCCAGGTCAGCACAACTCATACTGCTTCAGTGTTGAACAAACCACTTCTCTGCTGTTGCAGGAGGATATGAAGCAAAAAAACCTCCAAATAATCCAACCCCAAAACTAGGTGTCAACTAGCGGCAAACACAGGAAGACCCCACTACAGTGCTGATGTTACTACACCGCACATTTTTTACATGTCTTTGCTCGGTGAGGTCCATTTCCATCATTTCACTTGTGCCCAACAGCCACTCCCTCTGTAAACAGCCCTGCAGGGATCAACAGGCAGAATTCTTGCTTTTACTGAGCAAGAACACGTGAGGATGCCCAAATCAGAGAGGCTACAAAAAGAAAGATGGGAGGATTTCCTTCTTCAGGACTGAGGCACCAAACTGATTTTCACACCATTTGAGAGCATTAGCTTGGGCCTGACTTTTCCCGAAGGCCTTGGTCCAGCAAGTCCATCAACAAAGGCTGAAGTAATGATGGGATAATTGACACCTCTGAAGTAAGGCAAGTCCTTTCTGAACTGGCAAAAACACCAGAAAGAACCCCCAAACTAACCCAGCAAAAAACAATCAAACAAACAAAAATCCCCCAAACCACACAGAGGCAGCTAGGACAGGACAGGAGATGAAATGCTCTGTATTACTTTCAGCACTTTTTTTCCCCCCAATCTTCAGGTTTTAAATGCACAAAATCTCAGAGGAATGCTGCTCTTTTTCCGTATCTGTTCTTTCTGAATGTGGCTGTGTGTTTCTCTTTTTTAAAACAATTTAATATATTCTTAACATGAAACATGAAATGCCTGTTGCACAAATGGGTAATAAAATTCAGCCCCGTGGCTCTTTCACTGTCAAGCTAAATAGGATCCATTTGAAACAAACGTGCAGCTTTAAAATTTCTTCATCTGAATGTTCCTGTCTTTGAAAGGAGCAGTTCCCTTCTCCCTTCCCCTACAGATCAACAGGGATTTAGAGGAGCTGTAGGAGGGAATATTTCAGCTTTGGTTTTGTTCTGCCAACCCAGGGTTTTGGATGGCGGAGCTGTCCCCTACTGCATTGAAGGAAATGAATCCTTCCTTGGAGGCATTGATTTCAGCAGGTACTAGAAGTACACAACAACAGAAGAAAAGCAGCCCCAGACATTCTCAAAGGAAGGAAACAAAAGATATGAGGCATAACTACTGCTAAGTCTTTTCCTAACCCTGATCCCAACATCAGTCAGGGCCAGTTTACTACCATGTACAAACACGAAGGAATTACTACTGGTTGAAGGGGATCATCTTCACCGCCGAGAACCCAGCTCTCTTTCGGCAGAAGCAGCCTTTTCATGGACAAGCCACATTTTTAAGGCTGTGCAACAGAGGTACATCTGCCTTGCTTAGTACTCTCAGAAATGACAAACGTTTCCAATTCCTCTGACTTCCGATTCCCTTTGCAATGAGGGCCAAGACTCTTCTGCACACAACTGAGCTATCTGCATTGCGAGAGCAGTACTCAAAGCCTCCTGAGCACCCTCAGGTCTGGCACTAAAACCCTGGGGAATCCAGAAACCCTGCCAGAGAGCCAGGGTTTGCTCAGCGCCCAGCTGCCCAGAGCCTGCACATCCCTCTTATGAGCTTGTCAGCAGGCAAATGGGATTTTAGTAAAGGCAACAGGTAGGTCTGTAATAATAAATCTTAACAGGATTAGGTAACAAAAAGAAAAGTATAATTGCTGAGCTTCTCAGCAAGTTTTTGGAACATTTCATTGAAGCAGGATGGCTGGCTAAGTTTTATGTAAGTGGCCATAAATATAAGAATTGAATGTCATTATGAAAGAATATTTAGGCAATCTGTTACAGCTGAAACCTAGTGATGGAGTGTGTTTCACCTCGCAGCTCTACGTACTTCAATTCTAAGTCTTATTAAGTTACTGTCAGGCAGAAGACAGCGACAAGTACAACAGCATAAACAAAAACAAATAGGGCTCATCCTCACCGCAAAAGGTGGCTGAAGTGATCGGAGCCTTACCTGGCCTAACCCATGTTACAGCAGCACCCACTGCAAATCTGCATCCGTGTCACCAGGGTGCACCTTCCAGATCCTGCAGTCCCATCACTCAGCGACTGGGCAGAGCTGGCTCGAAAGCTGTTCCATTGTGAGAAATGCTGAAAAAAAATATGACACAGAAAACAACATACCGTTGTTCAAATTGCAAATTATTGTTACATTTTCAGGAAAACAAAGAACAAATGAAGATAAAGTTCATTTTTGAACCTCACCACCAGGACCATCCCTGTCAAACACAAAGATATCTCACAAAAGCAAGGGCAAGGGAGGCACTGCAGAGGAATGATTACCTCAGCCCAAAGTCTGGCAGCTCAGGGCAAGCATTTAAGCTGCTCCTCAGCCTGTAGGATTGGAAAAGTGGTGCCCTGAGAGCCTTACTGCTCCTATGCACCAAGGGCTACTTGGAGGTAGCGGGCACCAGCCACTCTTGGAGAGGAGACAAGACGGGACCGGGGCTGTGACTCAAAAGAACAGCTTTTACATTTTCAACAGGATAGTACATGCTATAGGAATACAATAAACAATGATTGCAACCTGCACAATGCTTCTCTGGTTTTGATTACTTAGTGTGCAGGGTCCCCTTCCTCCATATCAGAAGCAAGTGGTCTGGCACACATCTAGAATAAATATTTGAAACACCAATGCAAAGACAAGCTCCCTCCTCTCCTTCGACAATCTCTTTATCCTTCAGCACTAACAGGCCTGCTGTTTACAGAGCGGTGACAAAGCCTGAGTAAGGATGCACCTGTTTAAAAAAAGACGTGGGGAAAGGAAGGAGCAGATATCCTTGAGATCAGATGATTCTCCAAAATGTTTGATCCCTCAGATCAAATGCAATGGGGTTTTCCTCCCACTGCGCGTGTGTGAGTGTGCCTCTGCACCAGTTTACCGGCAGGTACCACAGCCCTTAGAATTCCTGATCACAGCCACGGGAGATTCATGGCAGGCAGGAACAAACACTGCCCATTAAAGGACAGCCGCGGTTTGTGTTTTGCCAGTTTTCTTCCTTTAGGCTGATACTTTGGTGTTCTTTCAAACCACTGAAGTCTCTTATCAGGACAGCACAGCATAGAACATGAAATGGAAAAACACAGGCAATCTGAGTTTCCTTCAAAAATATTAGAAGGCAAACTTTGAAATGTCTTAATTTTAAACTTCTTTCTCTTTGCAATTATCTCTCCCTAAAAGCAAAATGATTGAAGTGACAAAAAAAAAAAAAAACAGGGAAAGAAAAAGACACTAAAAAAGGGGGAGGCGAAAGAGAAGAAAAACCTGGGGAGAAGAGATTACTTCCCCAGGGTTTCTATTCTACTTTTTTTTTGATATATTATCTTCCTAACCACAGAAGGAAAACGATGTTCTATTAATCACATTAAGTTTAACTAGTCATTAAAAAGTATTTGAATATTACCTGTCTCACAAAACAGAAAAATTTCAGAGACAGCCATAACATTTTCCTGATGTACTCACTATTTTTCATTAAATAAAGTTTATGTCAAAGGAAATCTAGGAATAAATGAGGGCCAGTATCATCCGTACTATCAAACTTGAGTATCTGGAATGCGCTAGTGACGGGAAGGTAATGGTAGAACTAGACTTTCCAGCAGAGCTCACCGGGTTCTTTCCTTTTACTCCATTCGCATGGGCTCAGCTGCCCAGAGCAAGGAGCAGGGCCCAGGGCTGGGGGTCCCTCTCTTGGTCTGCCTGTCGACACTGAAGCTGTCCTTGCCTGGTCTGAGCCTGCGGAGCCGTGAAACACGCTTCCCTTACCACATGTTTTGTGATTTCCAGGTGCAAAGCTGACTAGAACAGTGCTAGCAAGTGCTCTCACGCGCATCCCGGTTACCTAACAGACCTGGTACCTCATACCTCAGCTCAGCATTTGACTCATGCGACAGACTGCAAGAGATGGAGAAACCCAAGCTCCTCTCATTATTAACAGGCTTTGAGGTGTAACATCATTGGATCAACTTGCCAAAGAATCTCATCTTTTAAACTCTTATTTTGAACCCGTTTGGGTTTTCAGGTAACCAAGAAACTCATCTTTATTCGTAGGCAATTTGTTTTACAGCTGCCTGTAATCGCCCAACTTCCAGGCTGGAAATCATTTGAAAACAAATGAGCTTCCTTGCAGATAAAATTCAAAACCTCTCTGAGCTTTCAAGATAATAAAACTAAAAGGCAATGTTAAGTTGAAAGGGGAGATGAAAAACAGAGGAAACCAGAAAGTCCCATAAAGTTCAGAATTTAACCTTAAGGCTAGAAGAAACAGGCAGAGAGTAAATTCTTCATTTCCATATGCCGTTTTACGGCATTGGGATGAGAGCAGCAGCAGAGCACAGTATCTGGATCTGGGTAGCACTGCTCATACTCTCATGAGGTTCTGTGTGCATGTGTTTGGACTCCAGCTGGGCCTGGTGCCATCGCACGTCAGATATTCACAGCTTCAGACTTCACGGCCAAGATTTTTAAAAAGCTCTCATAGCTTGAGGTGCCTCCAACGCTGAAACATCCTAAGATGAGCAGCTTGGCAGCACTTTCAGTAGACGAGACCATTTTTTAAGGATTTTCCAGACTGGATGCTCAGACGTGCTGGTACCCCACAATGATCAATTTGTGACAACACCTGGCAGTAGCATGAGGCACGTTTCCACATGTATAAACTGCTGATGGAGTTGGTAGACGGGTTTGGTTGGACGTTTCAGTAATATCTGATATCAAACATAGGATAATCGTAAACCTGCTTCTCTTTCCTCCAGTACTTCAGTGTTCTAATGAACTGCACCAAACCCTGTCGCAGGAACACTGCACACTGGGCCCTGCCACCTGTGAACACATCTCGTATTGGTTGGTACCACTAACACCACTGCTGTAAGGTTTCCCTCTTCAGTTGAAAAAGTGTCTTAAAAGCAGTTAAACTGCAGACACCCTTAATCATATTCTGTCTTTTCCTACTTCCATGAAAATTCAGCACTACAACCTCAGCCTTGTTTAGGCGCACAACACTCTACCTCTTCCTTCCTCTAAAACTGGTCTGCCGCATATACGCTGCAAACGTCCCTCTCCACGACAGCTCAGCTGCACTGGTCATGGCTCTGTGGAGGGAACTGTGCACCACCAGCTGGGGAACCAACTGCTCGCTCTTTTACTCAACAACCCCCAACAGCCTTCACAGAAAAGGGCTTATTCATCAGAAAAGATAGCATACACTGGGTAACAAGCTATGAAAAAAAAACCCTATTTTATTGGAAAAATGGAAGGTGCCTTTAACAGAACAGAGAGGGACAGCCTAGAGGAAGAATGTCAGGTGAGAAAATGAGAAGGACTTGCCCAAGAAGAGGCTGCACCTCTCAGCACATTTTGTAAGGCTTCACATATATGCAAATGTCCCCCTGCGCTTCTGCACATCAGCACAATGTAAAAGACTCGATGAGTCTGTAGGGGTTAGGAAAAAACCAATTAGGCCAGCAAAGGAACTCACGTACACACAACTGTTCCAAAAAATTGAAAAGAAAAAAGGAGAAAGCGGGTGGCAGCACAGTCTGTAGACTGATTGCAGATCTCAAATCCAGGCATTTTGAGACAAGGCAGTCTGGGAAAGAGCTGTATAACGAAGAGCAAGATGCTGGTAGAGCCACTGCTGAAGGAGTACAAGGCATAAAAGACACCGGCTTCTTGCAACAAACCCAAACGTTTTGATTCCCTGTCTTCTCCCCGCACCCCACTGTTATAAGAACAGAAATAGACTGTACCTAGCATCAAAAATATTGGTGCTATGTCCCTCTAAACCATTTGAGCAAGGCGAACAGGTACCATCCAACAGCATCACATCTACAGCATACCCTGAAATCAGCTCCTGCTGGCACAGCGTCCCCATACCCATAGCCCAGACAGCTTGGCACGGAGAGGGCCGTGCCAGGTGAGTCAGAGCCTGCCATGCAGACTTCCAGGCAACACCTATACCCTCTTCAGGCAGGCCAAGAGGGTATGGATCTCGAAATCACAGCCTCAACCCTGCAATGAGACGTAACAACTTTCTCACTCCTGTGTAAGAGGAGCACAAAACCCCCAGGCACCCAGCTCCTGACAGCAGCAGCAATGCAGCCCGTGAAGAGTAGTAATCCAAGAGAGTTTAAAACAATCATGAAATTAAAGAATTTGAAATCAGCGAAGGAGCAAATATGTTCTTACACACCTCCAGGCTGCTGTTTCTAAGAGCACGTGAAGTAACACAAATACATGTCAAACAATTTTTGCGCTCCGGTAGCCAAGCAATGGCTTCAATGTCACACGTTACAGAGGTGTTACCCCAGAAAGGGCACAAGGGCCTTGAGGCAGCTCAATATTAAAACGCTGAAATAAGCACCGCATGTTTTCCTTTGCAGGGAAAATGGCAAAAAAAATCACCACTCTTTGACCTTCAACTCAGCAGCTTCTTCTGCATCAACCACAATGCCAAGGCTGAAAAACCTACTCCCCTTTCTCAGAAGGAGGAGGAAGATCCTTATCTAGCAAACAGACAGATCAAATGAATCACCATTTGTAGAGGAGTGATTATCAACACGCTGAGGGGTGTGTGATCCTGTTTGCAACATCGAAGCACCAGCAAAGCTTTGCCAGAAAGATCCCATTAGTTTTATCTCGCAGCAGAACCTCAAAGCTGCCCTAAAGGCACAACACACCCACAAAGAAACATTTCTTAGCCAGTCCCTGGCATCTTTGTCTCTCTCCAATCTGTAAGGTTTCACCACTGTCAAGAAAGATTTCCAAAATTAACTTTTATTTTCCCATTTTAAACCAAATGAATGAAAAGCAGAACAGAATTATCCTCAGTTCACTGATCCGCGCACCAGCAGATGGCTGGCGCTCACCCTCACCCTCTTGCTGTCCAAAAGAATTCGGAGTATGAGGCTCTACAATTTTTCTCAGCCTACTAAACCTGCACTGTCTGATGGCAAAATACATGGCTTTGCACTTGTGTTTTGAGCCTCATAAACATTTGCGGCCATATTTAAAAGATCAAAGTAACTGAGTGATACAGGTTTTCAGTTGCATTGTCTCCAGTTACTTAATTAAACGCATCTCCTCAGGAATGTCATAATTACTTCCATCAGATCAGCCAGCTCAGCATGCTTGTACTGGATTATCTCATCTTTCTCTTAAAAAAAAAAAAAAGAAAGAAAGAAAGAAAACAGCTGCATTCACAGCCTGGGCCCAAGTGCTGAGCAGGACTGTGAGAGGGGCTGGAGAAGCAGTATGATAAAGGGTTGCCACATCATTCGGGAGAGGAGAACTGCCGGATTTACCATCTGCAGACACTTTCAAAAGCGACAGAGACAGCGCCTCCACCTTATCAACACGAGCCAGAAAGCAGCCAGTCCAAGGAAGCTCTTTGCATTATTTTTCTGTTACTCCTGGAGAGTAAGGTGAACTCTAATCAACAGGGCATGAAATTGGGATCACTTACAAGAAATGTTGGGAAAGGTCAAATTTCTCTAAACTCTGCAGAGAAGACTTACACCAGTTTTGAGGCAAGATGGAGAATCACAAACTGAGTTAAAGATATGCAGTAGTTTGGGCTGCTACTTTCAATTTTCAAGTTGCATGTGAAAACAAACCACCCAATAGCCTGATGCTGTGCTTAGCGGAACCTAGCATTATCTAATCTAGCTGTAAAACATTCAGTAGTTTAAAATTCAGTCATGTCAGCTGGAGTCTAATTTATCTCTCCCCTGTGGATTCTAAGTGTCTTTTCAAAGCTTTTTGGCATTAAAAAGCAGAGGCACAAAAAAAAAGTTTTTAGTAGGACTTTTGTACATCTCATACAGTTTTGTAGAGCCAATAAATATGGGGGTTTGATTGAAAGAACAAAAGGTGAATGCTAAGATAAGGTCACCTCCTCTAACATTTACCGCACCTCAGACCAAAGGCTTATTCAGTTTGTCAGTAAGAAAATGGATATTATTAACTAATTCATCTTCAAGAGTGAACATTACGTAGAAGACATAGGCAGAGATAACATTTTTCATCCTGTAAAATTGAGATTTGCACTTGCCTTTGCCTCTTTTTGAGGAAAAAAACCCAACCTTCAGCCAGCAAACCCAAATAATTAAATCATCCAGAAGTGAAATCACTGACCTAGGAGGTGGCAGGGATGAATTTAAATCCCATTTCTGAATCAATTCAAATGAAACTTGGAATAGAAATCTCCTAAAAGCAGCCTAATCTCTGTCACATTCTCAAATTATTTGAATGCACATTGGAAAAAAAAAAAAAAACCAAAAACTAACACAAACACCAACAAAACAAAAAAGATAAAATACAGAGAGAACAGCCTGGTGGTTAAACCACACACCTTGGAGTGTGTTTGGCAAATCCTTTGAAACAGCCTTTCAAAGATTAGTGTCTGCCTTGCCAGGATAACTATGAAAGTCTCTTGAAGAAGTTGTCTCTTCTTAAAACCGAAGTTCTTCAGCCTTATAAGGAAAAAAACACCAGGCTACGTTTGAAAAGACGACAGAACGCAGCAAAGATGGATCTTAACCAAATTCTACAGTTTAGCTTGTGCCCTCAAGAAAAGAGGGTCTGAAAACAAAAACAAACAAAAAACCAAGAAGGAAATCTGTAATTCCGGGAGATGATTCTTGTACGAGGATCACCAGAAGTTGTTCAAAGTTCTGTTTACGAGCTGTGTAAGTCACTACACAAACTAAGAATTATCGCCATTAAAATTATTCATGAAAACACTATTTTCTTCTTGATTACTTAACTGTGAAACGTTTATTATCACAAAACCTTTACATGAACTTGAAGATTTCATTCAGGAAAATATTTTGCAGCACTTTTAGACAACAAGAGGTTCTTTGCCTCTTCCTCCCTTATCTGAGCATGAGTTTTGCATCTTTGAATTCTGTTGCAGGCGATATCAAGGAATGCACGGTCTCTAAAACCAAAGTTCAAATAGAAAGTAAGCACAGCCCCACTGTTTGATATAACATTACAAATTCTTTGAGCAAGGACTATCTCCAGACAGCCCTGTGCTCATTTCCAAGTTTAGGGAGCACATCGGTTGTAAAAGACTCACTGGTTGAACAGTTGCCCCAGAACAAAACAGTCCAGTAATTCAGCTGGACCAGAAATTCCCCTTTAGATTTTAGGGCTACCCGATGTAACCTCCTGCACAGCCTAAAATATGCAGGACAAAGAGTTTTTAAAACTAATTCATGCTCCAAATTATTTTATAAAATTATCAATCTTAAATATTCAGTCTATAATGTCCTTTACATTCCAAGAATATGAAAGGACTTAATGAAAGCCCTAAGGAAAACAGTTTATATTTTCCTTTAAAATTACCTGCCTCCCAGCCTGGCCAGCAATATTCGTAACAGCAGGCACAATGGGCACCAACAAATCAGTATTAAATCAGGAAGTGGTACCGCAGGTTTGCTTCCTGTCCCCCAACAACGAAGGCATGTTTCCAATTCGATACAAATCTATCCTAAAAATAAATTCATGACCATTTTGTTGCTGTGGTATTGAGAAATGTAAATCATCTCTCATTTCCCTCGTAGTAAGTGCCAGTCAATGTTTTGTTTCTCCAAGCACGGACTGAATTACAGCACCTTGTTTCCTTTTACACAGGCTGTGTTTCCTCTTCCCTTTTGATTGCTGTTGATTAGTTCCAAGGACAGGCAGTGGAAGGAAAAGATAGTGAAATTAGACAGTGAAGCCAAGCATTTGCAGTGAGGAAATACAACAGATGCTCTGAAGATGTGGCACAAACTCTGTAACACGTGTCACACTACTAATCAAGATTTCCTATGATGAGTAGAGGAAAATCACAAATTAAGGTAAATAAAATAATTTCTAAAATCTACATCACCTGGTAAGCATGGAGATATTTCCTTTTTTCTGCAGTTGCTTCTTACGAATGAAATAAATATTTTACTGGAAAAATATTAGGAACTCAACCCTAAACAAAACTTGTGCTCTAGGAAATTGAATACATGACAATTCAGATACAGAAAAGTCATGTGCCTGTGACACTATGAAGAACGTGAATCTCTCATCCAAACCAGCAAAGACTAAGAAACTGCAAAAAGATATTTGTGAAAAACAAATGCTTTGTTCTTAAAAAACAATAGAGGACAGTTAATTGCTCCATAATGGAAAAAGTATTGGAGTATGAAAACAATCTGCAATTCAGAGAACTGTTCTGTATCCACAAGATAGGAGTTCATTACCAACGCTTTATTTTAACAGCGCTGCACTGAATTCCTACTAGCATTTGTCTGCTTTCATCAGATCTCCTTGAGTTTTAGCAGATTCCAGTTCCATTCTGATAGTGTTGGAAGCAGATAACTAAAACCAGCTTTTTGTGTCAATACAATTGTTTAATAAACCAAGGCAATAGAACACCCTCCTTCCTGCATCTGGGAAACACTCCGAGGTTTCCATGAAAAAAAAAAAAAAAAGAAAAACCACAAAAGCTTTTCAACCACAAAAGTCAAGAGCAGTCATTGTCTGGTTTTCTTACAGAAAAAAACCCCCAAACAAACCACCCCAGTTTCCTGCAGCATTATTTTGGAAATGAACCCAGAGCCAAGAAAATCACCCATAAACCACATTTCACACAGCCACTGCGGTCCCGCCTGCCCAGCTGCGTTTGTACTCTAACTCTTGGACACCTTTGGCATCAATCACAGTAAAATAAGCTGCTCGTATCCACAGTAAGGTCAAAGCACTGAGCAATGGCCCTTGTAGGTGGTTTACACTGTCATTGCCGTATTTTACATTGGAGGATTAGACGCTTTAGAAGTGATTCACAATACAGAACATCACCATCCACAAAGCAGGTTCATCGTAGTCCATCCTTACCGAATTGCTTTCGAGTAAATACCTTCAACCGCTCTGTCCATCAGAAACCTCAGTTCATTCAAAATTCATCACAACAGACTGATGATTCTAAGACTTCCTCCCCCTAGTTCATTAGCTGAACCCTGCCTCGGGTGGATTTGCCTTGACGGCTTCAGAAGCGTGGAAACACTAACCTAAAGTTTCTGTTAAAATACAATTTGCAAACCTGACATGTAACTTATTTATCAGAGGGAACCTAAATTGTTTCCACTTTTCCCTAAAATAAAAGCACCGTGGAGTGTTGAGTTAGTTTAAATAACGTTGCCTCTGATTTGACTTGCAGGCTGCACATCAGTTCAGCGATTAATAAACCTTCAGACCACCCCTCAATCCCAATAAAAGTAAGTTCTAACATGAGCAAGTCTTCTTATTGCAGAGGCTGCCTTGGCCTTCAACACCCCAGTCACTGGAAAATTCTGCCAAACTAACGAAAATGTCCTGTCTGCCTCTGAGAAAATGTGAGCTAATTTATGTGTAAACCCAGGTGACAGTATTTCATTTCTTCAGGCCTGACTCGCGCTGATGTTAGCCCAAACAAGGGGGGGGAAAACTACGTTTTTTAAACACAACATCAGCTGTTGAGCATCCTGCTCGTCCACTCTGTGACTGATCTGAGCTTTCTCGTTCAAGGGTATGGAAAACAGCAGGATCAAAAAAAGAGCGCTGGAGGACCTGTGGGGGTTCTGCTTCGCTCCTGTTAACAGAGGAGGGTTTGGAGCCCACAGGATATTGCACATCCAGTCCTGGGAGAGGTGAAGTCAGCCACACCAGCTAGGAAAGGGACCTTCCAGCTGTTGACACGTGTCTGTTTTAGCAAAATTCGTGTGTCACACCTGCATTTCTCCCGGCTGAGCAAGGGGAGTCTCCAGAGAGGGGTGCTGGAGCATCGCCACGCTGGGCGTGCTGGAGCACACAGCCGCATCCTGGAGAGACACCTCCCTTTGGAGTCCACCGACAGCCTTCTGAACCCTGAAAACGGTAAATATTTTACTGCTTATTATTCATATTTACCAAGATTGGATCACTGAAGGACTCAAATGAGGTACAAGCAGTTATCCTTGCTGCTAATCAGTCCTCGATTACTGCTAACACAAGATGGCTTCTCCAATAATCTGCCAGTTATTTGTCTTTAGGGACAGTCTGGGAAAATTTCATTTGTCACCCCTTCCATGTAGTTTCTTTGTTTTAAATCTCCCACTCTTCCCCTCTCTACTGAGCTTCACCTTCAGATGAACAGCCTGGTTTTTGTTTTTAATTGCTCCTGTTAGAAGTGTCACACTTATAACTGTACATCTCAGGCGAAACTAATCTCTCCAAACTCACGCTGACAATAGCGTTGTGTTAACTACTGATCTTCTGCATCTGAGAGAAATCTGAAAATACGGTGAAAAACTATCTCAGATGGATCCCAAGACTAATGCATTTTTTTCCAGGCAAAACCCCAAAACGAATCCTGATTAACTTCCAATTCATCTAGGTCACACGTGCTGCATTTGCTTATAATTATTTCCCTTTGTTTGAGGCTATTGTTTTTAACATTTCAAAAATAATTTAGTTAGAATGGTTTGGGGAAAAAATACTGAAAGTTGAACTATATTTTAAATATTACCAGGAGCACAGGTGAGGATAAGTGTAAGTTCTCTCCAGAAAGTTTTGTCCAATGTTATTCTTATACCCTATTCTCTTTGGACTATAACTATCCCTCAGAAAAATTAATTAAGTCCAAACAATACAAAACAAAATCCTGTGTCACGTTCAAGGAACCTGCTGGGACCTATCTGAGCTACTGTAAGATAATTTAATGAGTACTCATTAAATTAACATCTACCCCCACAGCAAGTTCAGCAGTGAAAGATAGAAGCAGAAGAGCTTTAAATGGCTTTTCCTGCTCTCAGGGCTCCCGCTGCCTCATTTGGTGCAGGCAGCTTGAATTCTGTGTCTCCGCACTCCCGGGAAGCTGGGGCTGGCTGCAGAAGAGCTTCACAGGGCTTTGTTTTTACTGTAAATTTCCAGCATTAAGAAGAAGAGAAGAGTTATTAGCCTCAAGCACAGCTGCCTCTGGAATAAAGACACCTTCCCGATGGAGGTGTGCAGAGCCGCACGTAGCTTCTGCAGGGCGTCAGGTTATGCCCGTTCCCTCCACTGGAGAAGTCTTGGGGTGGGGCCCTTGGGGCACCCCTTCAGGCAGTACCTCGAGGCAGGAGGCTGCCTAACCCACTCTGCAGGCTTTCACTTTTTTTAGTCCTTGACTTTCCAAAGCAAAGGATGTTTGTGAGAAGCTGCCTATCTAGTGGGGAGACTCCTTGCTGGATTTTAAGTGCCCTTGTCTGTAAATGGCTTATACCCCACAAAGCTAGGCCAGAGTGAGAGGGATGCAACTGGGACAGAGATGCAGCTTAATCTTAGTGTGTTTCATATGCTTGTGTCCATTAATTAAAAAAGGAAAAAAAGGTTTTTCTCTAGTAGGTGATTTAGATGACTCTGGTAACCGATGTATCTATGTTTCATAGCAATACTTACACGAACGTAAAGAAAACTCGGCTGGGTTTTGTGCTGACTCATGTGCCCTGGGTAAAATGTGGATGCTTTGCTTTGTTAACAAAAACCTGCTCGGAGTTCAGAGTCTGCTCTGCTGTTTGCTGACTGGATAATGCTCTTGGTTCAAAAGGCATCTAAATACACTTGGCACTTGCAAAAGGCAAACTACTTGATACATTTTTAGTACTAAGCAACTACAAAATAAAGTTACCAAGGGTTGAGGATCACCCAACCGGCATGCAGTGTCGGCCCGCTGCGCAAGGGAAATCACGGTGTGTTAGGATGGAGCACCACTGTGTTAAGGACACTGACTGCATCTCAAAACCAATCCCTAACATCTCATCTGGGCTAGGGCAGACTTCACTATCAGTTAAAGGAGCACCAAAACCAAAGTTTATTCACATGTACACAACACTTCTAAATGATACTGAACTGTCTAAAGAAATTGTATGCATCAAATGATGCCCCTGATGCATGGTGACAGGCAGTTAGAAAAGCAGAGTCCCCAAATGTGCTGCAGGTTCCTGGCTTTTGGAGAGCTCGATCCCAGCAGATACTCTCCTAACCGCTCCTGAACAGCCTCCTAACTCCAAAATCTGGAGATTACTGCTGCTAGGCAGCTCTGCTAAGGTCAAGGAATGCTGTTCTAGGTGCTCTGTAAAAGCGTGTATGGAGCAAAACCAACAGCTCATAACCCTTGTTTAATCTTTCTTCATATCCAAAAACGATTCAAGGGACTGCACTGCTGAGCTGGCAAGGAATGAGTTGCCAACTACTAAGTTCTCATCTCTGGATCTAGTTGCCAGATTTCCACGTTTAAAAAGCAGCAGCCCCAAACCGTGGGACAGCTTTCCAGGAGCATGCTGCTCTCAGCCTCAGAGGCGGAACCTGCCAGGTTACGAAGAGAACGTTAACAGTCACTGGGAGCAAACCAGCCCTTCACTACCAAACCTCTCTTGGAGAGAGGATCTGCAGCCCTTCCGCCAACGCATTTGCAGAGGCTGTGTGGAGTCATTTGGGAAATAACGCCCCGGGCAGCCTCAGTGAGAACAAACAGATCCTCTGAGCACAACTGGGACGAGGCAAACCAGCGCAGGGAAATCAAGAAATAAAACTCTGCAGTGCAAATGTGTAGATATAGCTTATCAAAGTCTTGACAGCACTTTAGTCCTGCTGCAAGCAGCAGTAAAAGCAGTGACTTCCCAAGTGATTCCCTTTAAGAACAGAGACAAAGGCATTTCTATCCTGTAATGAGCATTTGGGGATAGAGGGTTTTTTCTGAAAATTAAAGAATATTATATCTCCACTAAGTGTACAGGAGATAAAAAACTGTGGACCTTTGTGGCAGGAGTACAAAAGAAGGTTGTATACAAGAGATGAGATAAGTCTTTGCTCCCTACAGAACTTCTTGATTTATTTTGTTCTAATGTTTTGTTTGTCCTTGGGTCATTTTTCACATGGGGCCTCTTGGCAGAGCAGGTGCGATAGAATAGATATATATGGACAAATTGCTTTAAAAAAAATGAAGAAGAAAGAGGGTGTTCGAATTTAGAAATGGCTTTGTTATTATGGAGTTTTCTAGGGTTGTTTGTTATTACGGGAATGATTTCTAGAGATTAAATATTTTCCTTCCACCTGGAGTTTTTTGTTTTCTCCTTGGCTTTCTTATTTTATTGTGACTTAAGAATTTAGCATGTGCACACACACGCACACTCCTTTCTCTGCCTGCTCTTTCTGAATCTGTAGCTCATCCTTCTCTCTGGCTGCCGCTGAACTGCAATAATGAAACTTCCTTTTGTTCTTGAAGCCGACTACTGGGAGTAATGGGGGAGCATTGAGGTCAGCAAAGAATGCATACAGGACCGAGCACACGACTCCCCTCCAGACGAACTACGGTGATGTAGCATAAGAAAGCCTGAAATGAGTTCTGTGTGCTGCAGATCCCTGCAGAGAATTTCACCCAGCTGAAATGAATGTTAAACTACATCTGAAACTGCGCCAGAGTGGAAGGCACTCCGCGCTTACCCCGGTGGCTTGCAGGTTGCTGTCTAGCCAAACTTCTTACGATGCCGTTGAAGCAGCGACTCTGGAGCCTGGATTGTGTTGCAGTGATGCTGCAGCACTTAGGCCTCTGCTACTGTGAAATCTGCCTTTATGAGAGGGCCGTAAGGCTTGCTGTGGTGGAGCAGAACTGCGCCCTGTGGCCAGGAGCAGTGCCCGTCAGTCTGGAAGGGAAGAAACAGAAGCAGCATCCACAAACACAGCTTATGGCAAGGAGCAAGTCAGTTTAAATAAAGTTCACTGCGATATGCAGAGGCTCTTCTATGACTGACCACCCCTTTTGCTCTGGAGAGTTCAGTTACTGTAGCCCTTAGGAAAATCTGTTTCACTGATTTCTACATGAGTGATCAGTTTTAATGAAGACCCAGACGTTTTCAGCCCCATGTTTAATACAGCAAGAAAACACCAGTGGGCATCAACTAGCCTAAATGCTCCTTCAAAACCCAACAAGAAATACAGATTACCAGATCATACACCCCCACCCCATAGACACTGAGCTTCCATCTGTTATGGTGCCCTGACACCCCTGTCTAAACCTAGTCTAGGATCAAGTATCTCTGCTTTCTCCCAACCTTTCTTTCCCCATTGCTCTGGCAGTCCAAACCCCAGGACGATGTCAGCAACACCTTGTAGCACCCAGCTCAAAATCTGCCCAGAGAGACCTGTTAGCTGCTGACACCCCCCACTCCCAGGCATTCAATCCATCACCAATAAGAATGTTTGGGGCAGGGATTTGGCACTTTCTGTCCTTTAATCCAATTATAACTCCTACCCAGTAATTCTTTCCAAGCCTAAACCCAAGCATTGTCCACCTCCAGAAACACAATCTGGCTCAAATCAGGGCCTGCCAAACCCCACATTTAACCACGTTCTCAAGAACAAGCAAATCCTACCTGCCCAACACCAAACCTAAGCTGGTTGCCTGTTTTAACTGGTAGTCTGCTGTCAGTCACATTGCTACTGGTTCTGTATCTCAGTATTTTTCCTCATGCCTCAGGAACTCATAGACACAGGGGAGTTCACTGCCATTACCAGCTGCGAAGGAACATGAATTACTTCCGAAAAAGAGGAAGGCGTGGGTGGAACAGTGGGAAGCATCCTGTTCTCTAATGGTTATTTCCATTCAGTTGCTGAATCAGGGAACACATTCAGATTAGTGCTGTCACTGTTTGGAACACACTTCTTAAATGCTATTGATTTTTAAGATGATGAGTTCATTTGTGGAATACTTTGCCATTTACAATGTTTTAGATGAAGTCATCAGCTTTTCAGTGGCATTTGGAAAGCCACGTTCTGGTGAAGCAAGTTCTCAGGGAACATACGAATGTTGGACCACCTTCTATTTTTCTGACCATAGTTCAACTACAGCTAAGGAACACTTAGTCATTAATCCATCTCTGTAACACTTTTTACTGTGCTGTACAGTCAGAGGGATTCTCACAGTTACCATCTGTGAGGTACTTAAAGCGACGTGCAGTACACACCGACCTTCAGATGTCTACACGTTAGAGACTGGGCGAGAGTGCATTCTCATTCTCTCGTCTTGCAAGTGAAGCTGCGGTCTGAGCAATCTGCAAGCACCACTCATTTTGCTTTGTAAAGGAACCAGGTCGTCTTGAGGTACAAGATGAAGGTGCTTGGAGTTCTGAGGTATGGGCAAATCCTTTGAAATCAAGCTGCAGAGCATGAAGTTAAACACACTTACAGACTTTCCGCACAGCACACTCACACCTGACAAACACACGGGCAAAGGGCCAGGAAGCAAGAGCTTCCTCAATTAAGAGCGACAGTTCTTGCCAAGCACTGACTCTAAAGCGTGGGATATAAACCTCCCAAATCCAATGTCCATTTCACCAGAAATATCGGCTCTGAGGGATCAACCACAGCAAGATACAATCTCAAGGCTACCGGCAGCCTTAACCACAGCACGTCTTGACAAGGCTCGTCGAAGCAGGGCTGTAATTCCAGCTGCCGGTCAGATTCCAGTCAGATCTGCCATCCTGAGGCGACTGCATTTCCAGCTGCGTAAGAAATGTGAAAACACACGGGCAAAGGGCCAGGAAGCAAGAGCTTCCTCAATTAAGAGCGACAGTTCTTGCCAAGCACTGACTCTAAAGCGTGGGATATAAACCTCCCAAATCCAATGTCCATTTCACCAGAAATATCGGCTCTGAGGGATCAACCACAGCAAGATACAATCTCAAGGCTACCGGCAGCCTTAACCACAGCACGTCTTGACAAGGCTCGTCGAAGCAGGGCTGTAATTCCAGCTGCCGGTCAGATTCCAGTCAGATCTGCCATCCTGAGGCGACTGCATTTCCAGCTGCGTAAGAAATGTGACAGTCACCCCAGCACCTGCTTCCTTAGTGTCAGGAGGAGTCCAGCAAGAGGACTTGCTGTCTGCAAGTTTACTTACAATTTAACCTGGCTCAGGACAGACAGAAATCAGCTTATTTTTTTTAATTAGCCACTCCACGCACTGATGGGCCCAAACCAATACAGTGGCTGATGGCAGCACACGTCAGCAGATCTGATTATTTTAACGCAGGTGGACTCACGAAAGAGTCGGACAAGTACTGCTGCTTCAGAGGATTTACCCAAGAGGCAGCTGCTTCACTGGGCTCTGGCTTAGATGATAGTTTGAACATGAGAAACTTGTTCAGAAGAAAACATTTCCAAGTGACCTCTAATGAAAACATGATTTCTCAGATGAAAAACAGAGTCAGAGCGTGTAAGACAGCTCGTAACATGGATACTGCTTTCCTGCCGGGTAGAGCTGAAGCTCCTGGGGTAGCTGCCTTTCCACACATGCTACCTAAAGGCTGTACACCAGTGCACAGGCAGATACAGACGTCTGGCATCAACTGATTGGAAACATGGTAAGACACAACTCTTCTGAACTGACCAAAAATCCACATAATACCATGAAATTCTTTTCCAGCAGGAAAGGATTATGAGAATCAGAGGGCAGGTTTTATTTATACGCACACTTACACGAGCACGCAGTGTGAGCACGCACACGCGTACATACCCCTGTAAAACAGTCTCTCAGCCCACCCTTGTTTTAGTACGGCACCGACTCCTGACATTTCCTTCGCAAGTGTTACCTTATGCTCAGGATTTTCTGCTAGCAGCAGATGTCAAAACCCTTATTCTCAAACCCTCTGCTTCACTCCTGTTTGCAATTGTTGCCAACCCCTCTTCCACACAGGATATAAACACCTCACCCTACCCCCACAGCAGAACCTCAATCAAAGAGCCAGAAGGAAAGGGTCCTCCAGACAGGGTAACAGCTCAAGCACGGAAACAGGACAACTTCCACAAAGAACCTATCTTTGTGGAGAATTTTCTGTCAGCAGCCACCCCCAACATTTAATAGGGAACATCTTGCTTGTACCAGTTTGGAAAGAGATGATCAGCCTGGCGCCTGGATCACGCACCATGCAGGACTCGGAGGATGCTTCGCTTTCTGAAAGTATCTGCTTCGGAGAAGACTTGATTTATGGCTTCATTGACATTGCATTAGAGCATTACAACAGTGGGTGACAATGACAAGGCAGCACCAGAGCTCGATCACTGCAGGCAGGATGAATCACACACGAGAGCACTGGAGGAAGACACGGCCCACGCGCACAGCGGTGAGAGCGCACACAAGAAACAGGACTGGGTCTTAAGCGCTGAAATAAGTATCAGTACTGCTAGTGGCACCCTGTTCCCTTATGCAAAACCGTGTTCAAACGCCTCTTAATGCAAAAACTGCCATCAATGACATAATGCTCCATACTGAATTTTTGAAATTTAATGATATTTTTCAGTAATGAACCAGTGACACTACGCAGACATCTCAGTGGCTCGAGGGCAGCTGTCAGGAAAGAACAATGTTCAAGCATATCAAATTATACAGCTATCAGATACATGGGGGTAGTCTCAAACTCTGGAAAATTCTTTTACTTAGAGCCAGAGTAACTTCCTCCCAATTAGTCCCACTAACATCCATATACTAGCTCAAATACCCAAAATTTAGATACTTGCCCAAGTTCTTCCCTCAGCTGGTGGCAAGATTAAACAACTATACTCCCCTATGAGTGATAATTCCAATTACAAACACCAAACCACATTCTGCCTCACTAAACTTGATGTGCACCAATAACATGACGATTCTGAAAGTGGTTTGGCTCAGCATTCATCATAATTTGGAGTCCTTGAAAAAACTGTGTAATAAAACTTGCTAGTTTGTCCTAAAGTCTGTGATAGCTCATACCTGTCTCCCTGCAATAGACATGTCAGCAATATTTTTCTTAACATTTTTTTTTTGCTAGTGAGTGTAGTTGGCCACAAGAACTGTAAATCGATATATGCTTATCCTCTTCTGGCTATTGCGAAAACCAGGTGGCCCTGAAACAGTGTCATCTGTAGTTTGCAAGATGAAATTAAACCTAAACTTGCAGGCTTAATCATATTACTTTGAATGGAGTATTGATTGCAGCTAATTTTACCATACATTTTGAGAGGTTTGCTTGCTGGCTGGCTGGATGTCACTTTGATAAATGGGAGCCAGTAGATATCTGAAGGGGGACTGATAGTTATATTTGAGACAACACCACCAGTAAGTGTACAAAGAGCAGCAGCCCAACCTCTTTACTAACGATCACAGGAGCGATTAGCTTTGATGAGTCACAGAAACACCCACCCTAGAGCAGATGCTCATCAGTTCAGAATATTTGGCTAATTTTGCATTTTCTAACAGTTGCTGTAGCTCAGGTGGGTTTCGCCCTGCAAGAGCAGCAGCTGCCACTTTGAATTTCAACACTCTATTGCAAAGGCCCTCAGGAGAGCCGTGTCATTTAGCCAGGAGGGCCACCATCCAAATGCTGAGATGTGGACAAAGATGTCACAAGAACCAAATTATTGGTCTGCATTTCAACACTACATGGACACCGAGGCTACCTGCCGCCCTCTGTCTACCGGACCGCAACATCGGCAGCAGCTGGAGCCACACGTCGGTTCAGATTTTGTACATGAGCACGCAGGCAGATGCGCGTTTCTGTCCTGGGCTGTCTTCTCCTATTACAGCTGCCTTCTGGTGGTGGAAACGCTGGTGGGAGAGATCTAAGCCCATGGGCTTTGACTGGCAGGCAGCGTAGGGAGGCAAGGTGAGTCACAAGCAATACAGCCTTTGTTCTTCCTACTTCTGTATCCTATTTCCATGGAACTACCTGAGATTTGATCATCCTTGAAGCATTAAGGTTTACAAATCCTGCTGTCACATTCTGTATTTTAGCTTTTGCTTCACTATAACTTTATTTTACTGGTAGAAGATAAAAGAGACAGGACTGAACAACATTTATCTTGCATTTAATGAAAATTAAGACATTAAAGGCAGAAGTTACATGGAACTTGCTTACTTGGACTCCCCCTATTACGGATTCACCATGTGCACAATTTTCTGTTTGCTTTGCTACCTATGGATAGCTAAATAGATTTTAAAGGATTGAGCAGCAAACATTTTAGACACCTGCCTAAAAGAAAGATATCTTTGAAACTAAATTTAGAGAGGAGAAAAGCCTATCAGGGATTTTAAAACAAAGTCCAGTCTCCTAAAAAATGTGTCACTTCAGGGTACAGAAACAGTCCACTGCCCACTTGTTTAATTAGTCAGAGTCACTTACGCAATTCAGATTCTTCTTCGGATAGAGATTAACACCAAAGCATCTGTATGCATGGCTTATAAAACCATTATCTGTACTTTGGAAAATGTGGCAAATTGCAGTACACACAGATGCAAAAATCTGTCACAAAATACGTGATCTTGATTCTTTCTTGGATCCTTTTCAGATACGCTGTCCCTGATAATACTATCCGATATTACAGTATATTTCTCAATCCCAGTTACAGGGCAGTGTTTCCTCCTGATGTATGCTTCTCATTCCCCATTAAAGCATGTTACCATCTTCACAAGTTCAAAGGAATTAACTTTTTGTTTTCCCCCCTCTGCTTGCTCTGTTCTTCTCCCTGCCCCAACATACAGCAGAATTTCTAATGACATCTTACTAGCTGGAAACAGAATGAAGCAGCATAATCCTCCTTGGCCAAGAGATGCCAGCCCAGAGAAGGCAGTGAAATGTTCAGCCGCCGCACAAAGCGGAGCTTTCTGGCATGCGTCCTTTTACCTGCTGTCCCTACCAACCCAACCAGGGTTGCTCGTAACTTCATGCTTGGACATAATTCCCTCTATAGACCAAATCCAGAAGAAATTGCTTAGGTGCATCCGCTGCCAAGGATAGATCTGCATTGCCCCCATTTCCACATTAACTGCCATGAAAAAAGACCAATACGAAAATGAGATGAGATTCTTTATCACGAAAACTCATGTCTTACAATTGGAGTAAATGAGCGTCTTATCCAAGCATATGATTAATTGCACTTCATCTTCTAACAACTGGGCTTTTGCTCCGGTTGCTGCTGCTTCTTTAAAGAAGGAAGCACTGCCAAGAGCCTAATATTTTATCTGCATAAAGAGGTTTTTACCTTTATAAACAATTAGGCTGATTCATCAGAATCCTGAATTCTCTAAGCAAAACTTTGAAATGAGGCAATGAACTGTTATTTTATCCAGTTCAGAGACAAGCAAAGAGATTTAGAGATGCCTAATTCAGGCAAAGTCTGAGTACAAATCTACAAGTCAAGACGTACTCAAGACCCAGGAAAGACCTAAAAATATTTAAATGTTCACCATAGTTGTTCTGGTAAATATTAATCCTGCAGAACTCAGTAGTAATTAGTTTATGAAAGCAGCTGTTTCTGGACAGAACTAACCCTGACTTAACTGGGGAATGGCAGCCAATAAATTATGCATCAATTATCCATCATTCCAGGGCTCCTCCCTCTTGTTCCCCTGGATGGACATAGCTACATATGGCAGTGAGGGACAGGACTGGAAGACACAGGCCACTCAGGACTCATTCTGCAGGAATCCAGAAGTCTGAGACTCAACTGAGTTCTCCACTAACTGTCTCTACTTTTTCTTCCTTCATCCTGTATCACACTTTGAAACTCAAAATTCAGCATGCATCATTGGGGCATTGCAACAATAGGTAAAAACTTTTACCAGTTTTACAGCCAGAAAGGACTATTAATGTAATCTGCTACACAACACAGATAACACTCCCCTTTTCTTCTACCACAGACACAAGTGCTTCCCTTCTCTCATCATCTGAAGGAAAACAGATTTTCTTCAGTTGTATTACTGGAAAGAAAAAACGTTGTTATTTTCTCAGTTCCTGGGCTTTCTATAAGATAGAAATAAAATGGTACCTAGGAATGGATTGTGTCTGTCACCAGAGACTTACAGACTACATAGGCTGCCTTTTTTTACTGCCTGACCTCTGCAGTATCGCAGCTTATCCAATTTGTGAATTATTTTTGTTATATTTTTACAACTGCTGGTGAAGTTTCTATGACTATAAAGGATCACAGCCATCAGAAAGCATGTTATAACATTTTACTCTGTTATACAACGCAAACAAAACCACTGCAATCATAAGAATCGTTTCAGATACTATACGCATTTAGGGCCACCAAATCCTAGTACCAGGACTGCATCTTAAATAATCCACTACATTCAGTTCATTTTTGCTTATCAAGTCCACTTAATAGCATCCAACATTTACATCTGAAACTTCTTGATAAGTTCTTTCTATGGTTGACTCAATACTCGGGCATTGTTGGTTCAGGTTTCATTATTAGGCTTTTGCACAGGCTGTCAAAAGGGAAAGGTCTTGCAACCCCTCCTCAGCCCAATTCATCATTCAACAGCCATCAAAACCCGTGGAAAGATTTTCAGTGGCCTTGACTAGGGTTAGATCAAAACATCCATCCATGTTGTCTACTTAACTACAAACTCTCTACAGCAAGGGTGTCTCAAAGCACATACAGACGTACCCAGATAGCTCAAGGGGCCACAAGGCACGTAGGTGGAGGCAGAGTTGTGCCATGAAAATGACCCCCGATGATTAGCAACAACTTTGTTTTGAAAGGTTTATTTACACAAGGAACCATTTCCATTGCAAATTTCATAAGAATTATTGCTCTATTCTTGAGTTTCTTCTCGTCACAAGAGCAGGATTATCCTATCACCAGACAAGTCTCATTTTAACTGCCTCCTCTGATGTTTCTGATTCTCATGAACCATCTGGACAACCTCTTTTTCTACCACTGCCCTTACAGCAGCCTCTTAACATACAAAGCAACGTCAGTAATAAACTGTAACCGTGTGGGGTTTCTTCCAGAGTAAAAGAACAGTGCAACTAGTTAAATGAGCAAAATACTAGCCAGCTCTATTCCTCTGCACTCCCAAGTAAGTTAGTTAGTGCAGATAAAGCATCTTGGGTAATACCAGGCAGGCAGCTGCTGTCATGCAAGAACAGCAGCAGCCTCAGGCAGGGAGCCCTCAGAAAAGCGGGTGCAGCCATTCTACAACCCACCACGGGTCATCCTCTGCCACCACACTGATAGAGCGAGACAAGACAGTAGAGGGCTGAGTTACAGCAAAGAATATGAAGAAGAATAAAAGCTTTAGAAGGGAGGAGGGAGAAGGGACAAAAAAAAAAAAATCAAAAAAGTTTGAAGAGAAGGAAGGAGAAGTGGGGAAAAAGAACATTAAATACAGAGTGTTGAACTAGGGGAAAGGAGAAAACTGAAGAGGAAAAACAGAACCAGAAAATGAACATCAGAGGAATAAAAAAAACCCCCCAAATTGAAAACAAGAGAAGAAATTACTAAAAGAAAGAATTAAGGGGCTTAGTGTGATAGTTTTATTATTCTTTGAAAGCTACTTTAGTACTAATAACAGGAGAGATTAAAGATATTTCTTTCAACCATCGAATTTTCAAGATATATTTCCTCCTGCTGTATCTCATTCCAAATGTAATTTCTGCAAACATTAAATCAGAACCAGGGGAGACTTTCATATGGGACTAAAACTGGGATATAGTCTGGAATAGGCATCAAATAGTGGCATGTAAGGAGATTTTTGTTTTCTTGTTTGTTTGCTTTTTAATATCAGACAGACTTTGAATTCTGAAAATAAAGACAGTATATTGCACCTCTATTGCATTTCTTCCCTTTCCAAGTTGCATCGAGTGGCTTCCAGTGAAGTCAGAGAAAAAAAACATTGCTGAAGGTTTCAAAATAGATTCAAAATTACTGACCCTTTCTGTGATATGGTCAGTAAGACTGAATCTGTCTTTAAAAGCATCTTGGGCTGCAGCTGGTCTCTCACACTATTTCCACAGAGATGGACTTGCTCACCAGCTCTAGGCAGCAGACATGGAAGGATACACAGGTGACTCTCAAAGCTCACTCTGTACCCAGCATCTCTCCAGAAGTTGCATTTACAGCTTCAGCTATCTTTCATTACAGAAACTCAACAGGATGAGGCAAGAACATTGGCCAAACAGTCATTACCATGACGGGGGAAATTCTGACACAGAAACAGATTTTCTTCAAATTGAAAAAAAAAAAGAGGGGGGTGGGGAAGAAGTTA
>NW_010425060.1:33501-49506 GCF_000710305.1 Buceros rhinoceros silvestris | reverse complement strand
AAAAAAAAAAAGGGGGGGGGGGGCGGGGAAGAAGTTAAGAAAACAGTGGGGAGAGTATTCTCCTGTTTCAAAATAGAGTTATGGTCTAAATATTTGTGAAGGAAATCGAGGCACTGAAAATCCCAACACAGTCCTTGGCACTCTGAGGATTTCCAGCACCTTAGAGTGGAGGCCAGGGCGTGGCCAGCTGCCCAAAATCCTTCTAAATTTTGGCTAGAGCCCCAGTACGGAACCACAACATAGATCTTCAGCTTGTGCCTTTCATTACCAGTCTCCTCATTCACGTCTTCACCTTTCTGGGCCATTGCCCAGGAACGGAGCGGGAAGCCCGGAGTGCTGGTAGCATACTAGTGGAATGTGCAATAATTTGACCCTTACCCATCTTCTCAGATGGCTGCTCTCCTTACGGAGAATCATTTGGAAGACAAATTCCTTTAAAGCAATATCCATGACTGAAGAACCGAGGCCAGTCAATAAAATCAATGGTTTATACATTAAAACAAATTAAATGCGGGACTCTCATGCTTATCACGTGAACATGCTCAAATTCATTAATAGAAACTAGTCGATTCCCTGAAGAACATGCCGGGATAATAGAACAAATGCATTTGCACTGACAGTCATTGGTAAATGGCTAATCAATCCCTCAGTGCTTCTTAATTAGTAACTGCAGGAGACCCATTTAATTGGCATCTGATACTTGATTTGAACAGGCAAATAAACCGCCACTCAGCCCCTTATTGACAGTCGACCTTTTTTTCCCCCCCTGTTAACTCTGCTGTAGCTCCTGACGCACATTTCTGAAGCCCGGACCAAATTACCAGCTCCCTGCCATAGACTAGCTTGGCACCCTGAAGTATTTTATCATGATTTCAGCACTGATCTTGCATTGAAACACTGCATATGCTCTACTGATTGCTCAATATGGTTTATATTAATACAAGTTGTAGGCTGTCACTGTTCAGAGAGTAGGTAGTTACAAGAATACATTGGTTACCTTATAACTGGAATGATTTATTATTGAACAAGCAAGTTCAACAAGCACTATAAAATCAATTTATAATTTTTATGCACTTCATCTGGGCTGAGAAATAGTTTTGTTCTCTACTATTTTCTGGCTAGACCTCTTCAACAGGAAAAAGGGGAATAAAGCTTTTAAAATTGCATTTTGCTCAGCAATGCACTCTGGAAATCGAGATTAAAGATGACAGTTTTCAGATGCATAAGTTATGCTTACTTTGCTTTATGGACTTAAGGCCACCACAGTGCCAGGCATTCCATCATGAAAGAAAACCATCCAAAGGTTAAAGAAAGAAACAGTCTTTGACAGCGTCAGCTAAAAACTTAGGTGATTTGCATTAGCTGAAAAGCTAGTCCAGTTTTGTTTACTCCTTCAAATCACTGGTTCACAAGGCATGTAGCTGATGGCTATTAAAAGTTTCAAGAGGAACGGCAGTTTTGGAGGAAGTAAAACGAGGAGTACTAAAATCTTCAGTGGCTGTGCTGTAGTTACTATGCAAGACACAAAACACACACCTTCCCAGGAGCAGGAAATCCAATTAATATGGTTCTGAGAAGACTCAGTGCTCTAGTTCTGATGAAGCTTTATAGGTGCGATCACAGACTGTAAGAGTTAGCTGGGCCTAACACCCCTAAAAGCTTGTTAATACCAGCAAGATCTACTTAGCATGTGTCCAACTGGTCAAGTTAAGCAACAGTTCATCAGCCCTACTGACAGGAGCATGTGAGCTTTGCACCACATCACCAGATCAGGAGGAAGGTACAGGTATCTAGCAAGATAGCCCATTCCAGTAATGTTTATTCAGTGTATAACAATAGGTTGTTTATCTCAGAAAACTGTCCAACGCCATGCGTCTGTGGGCTGTTAGGGGATTAATGTGTCACTGCCACCAGCCCACCCTGCTCAGAACCAGATCCCGCTGCTCCATTCCGTGATGCTCTTCACACTACACTGCATTTAGAAAAGTAACAGCAACAACTGCCCTGGTATCCAACCTCTCTGTCACCACCACTTAACACTTTGTTTCACAACAAACATGTATATTAAAAGACACTCCGAGTTATCCTTAGCAATGGTGAGCAGTAGTGAAACGCCCCCTGCTCACAAGCAGCACGTCATTTATTACTACACCAGTTTATCATATTGCAATAACCCTCTAATACTGTACAGTCTGAACGGTTGTGCAGTTTGGAAATACAAGTACTCTAATGCTATTAAACTACTTTTTATAATAGCCAACCGCTTGGAATCAAACATCCTGTGAGGAAGTGGCACCAGCATCCCAGCAGACTGTGCAGTGGAGAAGGGTGAGGAGCATGGTGCATGCCAGTCACACGCGTGCTCTTTCCTTCTGAACAGAACCTGTTGCTTTTTTCTCCACTGTGCAAGGCAAAAGTCTTGTGTTTGACACGTGGCTGCTTAACCCAGAGGGAGAGGGGATGAGAGGATGCAGAGAGAACATGTAGCTCCAAAAATTTAAACTCTAGCTGAAGTTCGGCAGGTAAAGGAAGAAGTATAGGCATTGGGGAAACTTAGACCCCAGAAGGTGGTGGCAGATAATATGCTCACACAAAAGTTCAAGTTTTGCAGGATCATTTATCACCTGTGACAGTAGCTTGCAATAAGAAAAGTTCAAACCATGAAAAACACTGGCACTACTTTCCTTCTGCACAGGAGGACGATGCCTCTCTAGCAGCTTTATCACAGGATTTTCAATGTCCTACCTATCAAACTATTTAACCTCAAGACATGTCTGAGAGAGGCTTAAATTAGTAACCCACAAGAGAGAGGGAGGAAGATTCCAATTTGAATAAGCCAAGCATCTTCCTCCCCCTTTTACCTATCCATAGGTGTCCTCTTACTCCAATCTACCACACCTCTAGGCTTTTCAAGGTGAGAAATACCTTAAACTGTGTGCCTGTAGTAACAGTCTCCCAACTAAGAGAAACACCGAGGTAAACCAGTCCCACTGCATGAATTTCAGAGTACATAAGCCGCCAATGCAGGAGGAACGACAGCTTATTATGGAAAGGGGAAGGAAAGGGTGACGATGGTGATTTACATAATTTTGATTTCCTTGTTCACCACCAAAGCAGACCACAAATTTCTTGCCTTAGAATGCTTAACAAAGGAAAGGAGATGAGTGATAGCAGCTGTAAATAGGAAGCAAGAGGATTTCGGGGATATTGAACAGAAAAGCAAACAGTTTAAGTTAGATGGCAGATTTGTTAGAAGAAAGGCAATGATATAGGGTTTGGGGAAAACCAAGCACAACTGTATGCATGTCTATTTTCAAGTGAAAATTTCTGCTTCCAATTTTGAAGCTGTAGCTATTGTCACTGAAAGCAGAAAAGTTGTGGTTTGGAAGTGCTGCTGCCTCACCCAGGGAAAGTGCAATTTGGCTGCTCTGAGTTTTCACTTGCTTCTGTGAACCAGAACCCAGGCAGACAACACCATCAGTGACACCACGCAATTCTTCCTTACGCACAGTAAAGAGGTCCGTGGCATTCTTCTAACAGCTGCAGAGCTCAGGGGCTCCAGCCATTAGAGAGATGAGAAAAATGAGCCCAATAAGTGGAAATGCCAACAAATACTACCAAAGCTGTTTCATAAAGAGTGGTGATTAGTCAAGTCCCTTTAACTCACATAAAGAGATGTTTCTGCTGAAAGACATTCAGCTGGGCTCCCTGCTGAGCATCACAGGTCCCTGCACGCTGCTCACTGCTTCATCAGCTGTATCCAGAGCAAAGGGAATCTGTACCCATTTGGCAAGATGCTGTCTCTGGGTCTGACAGATAAAAGCCTTCCAGCAGAGATCTTACCATCACAGGGACACATCCACCAGCTCCAGCCATCTTGTGGACGACACAGCTAAAGTACAGCATCATTAATGAATCTCACTCTGAAACTTCAGCTTCGTGCACGTCCTTTTCAAATCAACTAAAGGGTCGCCTCTACAGCTGCGCCATTTAGATGACAACAGAGCAATGATAAAGTCAACACCTGAAGGGAGGTTTGAACAGTCTGAAAATGTAATTACTCCAAAACCAGGCAACGACCTGTACAAATTTCTTCCCCATCAGATTAGAAACAGCACTGCTTTCAGATTCAAGCGCAAAAGTAATTTTCTCAGCTGAGCCTTCTCCCCCAGCAGCACACCGATGATGTTCCTAAGGGAACAACTGCAGTGCTGCTGGAAGATGCAGCTATGGGATGCATACACACGTGTCATAGCTGTAATCTGGCTAGCACAGGCTGGGAGTTATGATGCTTCAACACGACACGTTTTAAAGCTGACCTCCGCACTCCACCTGCAGCCACAGATGCTTATTCAGCACCTTAGAGATCAGACCGTCGTAACTGCCCTCAAGACCTAAGCTGTCTAGAACAGAGCCAGCCGCAGGTACGCTGCATACCTTCAGTCTCGTCTCTAAATCGCGCATTAAACATTGACGAGTAATGACAGGCCAGCACTGCACAGACACCACAGCCATTTCAGCTTTGTAACACACTTGGCCCTGACAGTGCTAGCCAAGGAAGGCTGCAGGTTGGGGAATGATTCTGCATGCTGTGGGATTCGTCTGTCACAGACTTAGGGTCTATATAATTTAAGGTCATGTATACTTACAGTTTCTGGCAATTGTTGTTATTCTTTCCAAGGGCTTTAAGTGGCTCCAAGAAACACTCACAGGGTGAAAAATAGCCCAAGACCTGGACTCCCCAAGATACTTCAGCGTTAACGGATTACCAAATTACCAAGGGACAGTTAGAAATCATACCTTAAATAGTCTCAAATGTAATGAAATAAAATCCAGAAAGACAAATAGGAACATGAAGGTCTGAATATTCCTTTTTCTGCTGTAATCAGGTTCCTGAGAGATGTAAATTCACTAATGGTAATTAGCAATAAACAATAATAGCACTTACATGGACCTACTGAACTCTGAGATGTTATAGGCACTCATTTATGAGTGCATAGGAGACCAATAAGATAGATACTATACTTAAGTGTCACCAATATCAGATAATATTGGAATTTCTGTCCACAAGAAATGATCACAGAGTAGTTTCTGTTCCAAACTGTAATAATTCTTCTAAAAATCTCGTTTCACAGGCATTTTTAAACACACTTTGCTTCATTTTAATTGACAAATCATGAAAATAATTGATGTCAGTGTCAGGGTTGTTCACAACTTTGCAGCTTTAAAAGCTGACCTTTTTCAGATACTTCAACAAATTCTCCCCCCCCACCCCACCCCCCTTCAAAATCTGTTTTCACTGAACTGATACATACTGCAAAGCTGAATTCTGATAAAGCTGCTTTTTCCAGGAAAGAAATGTGCTGGTCCAAAAGAAACCGCTGCTGCAGGAAGGATGGGGACTGTGGATAGTTACTCGTATAGTGCCTCGTTCTCCAAATCAAATACATCCTGGTATCATTCAGCTGCTTTACCACCAAAACCAGAAAATGCAGAAGGACTTCAGGAATCAGCAAGCATGAAAAAAGCCTTAGCCACGTTGGGAACACAGGCAGCAGAGCGACATGCTAATTTTCAATCAACTTTGCAGCTCCAGGAATAAGTTTAATTCCAGCCATCCAGCTAAGCTAAAGGGCACTCCCATGTAACCACTGTCACGAAGAATTTCTTTTCTCCCAGCAGTTGTCTCACATACAACTGTTTTGCAATGAGTAGTAGCAGGAACCATTCCCTTCTCAGATGCTGATTCAGAAGTTATTAAGCACACACATACACGCACACAGAAATTAGCCTGTCTTAATTACGTCTTCATCAAATGCAATCACAAAGGCTTGAACTTTCAGCTCAGACACCTTGTGCATCAAAGTAAACGTAATCCTTCAGGCAAAATGTTTACCAAGTTGAATAACCCAGAGCAGTGGGAAACCAGTGTCACATGAAAAATTAAGAGCCTTGGTGTTTCTAAAACTATTCCAAACAGTGGGGGAAAAGCAATCAAAACGCATTAGCAGGGGAGGGTATTCACACCTCCCCCCTACCCTTTTTTAAGCTATAAAAGCAAACGCCACATGAGGAAAGCAGATAAAGCTTGAATGGACAGGATTAATTAGAAAACAAAACAGTAATGGGAAAAACTGCAGTGCTTTTTTTTGCCTCCCTGCAATTTTCCATTCAGTAAGTGGCCACTTACAAAACCCAAACAAAACACTCAAAAAATCCTAGCACAGGATGACATCTCCTTGTCTTTCCCTGAGTAACGAACCTATTTTCTTGTTCCTTGAAGATAAAGCAGCTTTTGACTACGAGGAATAAGGAGAAAGTTTTCTGTTCTAGGTACAGGTCAGCTAGAGAGCAGAGGCAGAAAGCGGCAGTACTGCAGTGATGGGATGCCATGGAAGAGAAGATTTCCAGGTGCACTGCTACGCTCTTTCCGGTTTTTGAACTTTCCAGAGCAGGTACCAAGAGATGAGATGGTTCTCTGACAGGAGTTCACTAATTTCATAGATAAAGGGAATAGCTCACCGAGGGGCGTGGGGGGGAAGGAGGTGTCACTACTCTCTTGTCCCAGGAAGACACAAAGAAACCTAAACACCTTGAAGTGTTTGAAAGGAAATTGTCATATTTCCAGCTTCTTACATCGCTGCTTTCCTTGGAGATCTGCTGGGTTGCTGGAAGCATCTACATCTGGGACACCAGTTCACAGGCATCTCCCAGCTGGAGCAGGATGTAACGGGCCCTGACCTGAGCCTGCTTAACATAGAGCAGCATCTCCTGCGGCACCATTGGAGTAGCAAAATCCCTCCCTTCAGTAGAACATTCTGCTCTATAAACAAATACATACGCACACCTATAGGAAGGACATAAGTTCTGTTCTACATGTGTGTTCATATACACACATAAACATACATGCACAGAGAGAGATTCTACTACCAGAATAAACTCTGCACTGGTAAAAAGCTACTCAGGTTAGGAGGGACAAATCTCGCTATCGCATACCTGAAGATCTCTATCAGCCCCAGTATTGTGCCCATGTTCTTGATTCTGCCAGAATAATTTAAAAATGTGTCAAATCACTAAGCTGTTTAAGCAACAGCTGAATCAAGGACTGTGTAACAGAGAAAGCAAGACTGGGTGACACCAAACCAGAAGAAAAGGCGGCTTATTAGTACCGAGCTGAGGAGCCGTGCTGCAGCATCTCTGTAGTGCAAATATCATTCCAATGTGACAGGGTGACAAGAGAGATGGGGAAGGATTCTTCAATGGTGGCAAAGGAAGGCAGAAAATTAAATTCCCTGTCACTCAGCTGTGAGTGGTCTAATGAAGTGGCAAGAAGGTTTCTCAAAATAAAAGAAACGTGTGCCTCTGTCTAAATAAAGACCGTCAGACTGAAACCTGAAAGAAGCTTGTGAGCACAAATGCTGAACTGGAATAATCACTTTCCTAGCCAAAAATGATGCCTTCCCCAGGTACCAAAAAGCTGTGTTTCAGCAGCAGAACTCTCCTAGCCCGAGGGCAAGCACCCTGGCAGGGCAGGTTCAGAAAACGCTGGTCCCGCAGCCCGCACTGCGCTGGCTGGCTCAGCTCTGCTGGAGTGTCTGTGGGCAAAGAACACACCTTTCTGCGGGTCAGCCCAAAACTACAGCTAAAACCTCTCTCTCATCTTGAGTCAAGCTCCTCTTCTCCCAACAGAGAGCTTTGTCCTGGTGGAGAACCTCCAGTAGAGCCGCTCCAAACTACTTCCTGAGCTGGGGCAATTAGCACACACTTCCAGGACTGACAGTGCTGGGTCACTTTCAGTGTCCTCTGATCAAGCAAATCCAGCCCTCTACACTTTATTAAACAGCAAGCAAGAAGCTAACAGTTTGTTTCATCACCAGAGTGCCCTAGTAGCCTCGAGTTCTGCCTCAAAATGTCCTAGCCAGAAACCACAGGCATTCAAGAGATCTGTTGTTAGAAGTATTCATCACTAGCCAGATATTTCAGGTGCCAGTTCTCAAGTCTGCACCACAGAGAAATGAAATCTATAGCAACCTGTCAGGGGCTGGAGAGGAGCCTTCAAAGCAGGACTGACTGCAGCCTGCAGAACCATAATGCCATCACCGTGCTTCTGTCCCTGGCCCTAAAAGCACAGCTGGGTCCTTCCCCAGCCCTGCGCTTCCCTCCGGACACACAGCACTTGCGCCGAGGATGTTCTCCACAACACTGTGGTTCACAGCTCGCTCACCCGGGAAGAGCATCCGGTGCTTAACCTCTAGCCTCACACAGTTCTGGGCTGCGTTCTCAGTCTCCTGGACACGTTATTCATCCCTCACTTCTCCCTTGATGAAAATCAGAAAGGTCACATATAAAGATATAATACACATTATATCATGTAGAGAACGTAGCTAGTTAGAAAAAGTTTTACCTGACAAATTTGCATCATGGTTTTTCCCATAAGAGTGGATGATTTATAGTAACCATGTCTCTGAGCACATTCACTGACTGTTTCCTTACAGAGGCAGTTCTGAACTCAAAAACTGCCTGTGAAAATGTCTCTTCCTCCAGTTTATCTTACTTTCTCTTAAGTACACATCTGAATTTTCTCAGGAAGCCACACGTGATTCTGGGAAGAGGCACCAAGGACAAGAGGGTTTGGGGAATTCATTTTAACATCGTGTAAGAGTGTCTTTTCTTTAGTTATCTTCTTGGAACTAATCACACATTAGCAGCTCAGGCTCTGGATAAATGAAAACAAACTCAAGTCTCCACTCTGATCACTTTACATTACAATTCCAGACAGGCAATGTACATTCCAAATTTATCTACAGTGACAGATATTTCAAATGTTGATGGCTCTCAAAGGCACTTTGCATGGCAATTGCCCTTTCATCAAAAAAAAAAAGAAAAAGGCAAAATGAACAAAGCAAGAAGTATCTCTTTGGGCCACTTCTACTGCAGTGAACTACACAAGTCTGGATTAAGCTGGAATGTATCCCACAAGGACGCATTAATTCCACACACTCCAAATCCAACAACATTGAACAGAGTTATCAGGAACGGACAAGTCAGATTGTAAGAGTGATTTAAGATGGTGCAACAGAGGGGTGCACATGCTGAGCCTCGCTTTCACCAGACAATTTTTTTTCAGCTGAGAAACCCAGCGTGGAAACAGCATCAAATGAGAATGCCCCTTCCCGGGCCTCTGCCAAGAATCTCTTACAAGTTTCCTTACAGCCCAAGATGATTTCAAGTATTGGGAATATTTTCCTGTGGCCCCCCCACCATGGTACACGAGGAAATTATGAAACTTTCTTTTTTTCTCCATTTTGATGTTTGGCAGAGAGCACCAACAAAAATCCTGGCACTATTTCCACAGAGTTAATGATTTTCCCGATCTTCCTTCAGAGCTCAGGTACCACCCAAAAAGCTGAAGGACTCCAGCAAATCCAGAAACATTCAGAAAAATCTGTGTTCTCATCTATCTGGATAGCTCCAGGCTACACTGTTAACAAGGTAGATTGCTCTGAGTCATTTTAACCACAAGCCCTTGCAATGTGGGCAGTTTCATCGGCCATCATCAGGGTAGTGCTTACACTTAACCTTAGCATTTGCCCTTTCTCAAAGCCAACATATGTTAGAAAGGGCGGATTTGGCTTCCTGTTTCAGCATTTATTGACCTGAAGAGGTTATTATGATAGACTGGATGTCCGCAGGGTCTCTTGCCCTCCAGTTCCCATTTCCATAAAGCTATAGATTTTGCATTACAGCTGCTCTGTACAGGCGCGTTTAGCCAACAGTTGCAACCAGCTGCCCTGTTCAGCCCAGCAGAAAGTGGAGCCCCAGGGAGGAATCAGCACTGGCTGCTGCGAGCTATTGCTTACGATTTTGCCTTGGTAGAAACACGGACCATTTGACCACGTGTACAGAGATGACGTAACTTCATGTTGCAGACCTATAGTTTCAGGTACAGGGCACCATCTTGCACCAAAGCTGGTATCCGGACTGTGCCATACAGATACAGCCCAAGCAGTCTAAGTATGAAGTGCTGACCATCAAGCATTCACATCTCACACGAGCCCTGACAGGGTACCCAGAGGGGCTTATTTTGCAGCAGATGTTACTGTTCTTCCGCCGAGACAGACCAGATTGGCAGCCTACTGCAAAATGAACTTGGGCTATCCTCGTGGCATTGCTGCTATTACCTCAGGAAAGCCCAGCCCTGCTGATATCATCTTTCCTGCACACCAGAGCAAGGAAGAAGCCCTCTCTTTTCTGCTTCCCATTGAGAAGGCCAGGTAAGAAAGCTCAGGTATAACAACAGTTCTCACACTGCAACCAGTGTACTTCCATTAAGATTTGGTGGCAGAGCACCAAGCCATGCTTGGCATTCAGACCCCAAGCCCAGTACAACATCTCCCAGGCTTGGCTCCCAGACAAGCTGTCCTTCATTTCGACAGTTTTCCTTTTGCTGAAGGTGAGCTCCTCGGTGACAAGTGGACAGAACAACCCCAAAACTGAGTTCTGCCTGAACACCTGCAGCGCTTAGTGATGCTCAAGGCATTTTCATCAGCACAGCTTCAAAGTGCAGCATCACTTTAATCCAGGGGAAGTTGCAACAAGGAAAATTATGATTAATCTCTTCATGTGTCACACCCATGGGCACTTCTTTTCTAATACAGATATCTATCAGTACTGCAACAAGTTAAAGAAAAAAGGCCCTGATACAACACTATTCTGGTAAGAGATTGCAGCTGTGCTGGTTTAGGGATCCTGGAAGGGTGTATTGTTGGACTCGATGACCTTAAAGGTCTCTTCCAACCAGACAATTCTGTGATTTTGCGATGGTTTTATGTCCCTCAGCCAGCCTAAAATACAGCCGTGCTGGGTTCACTTTCCTCTTCGTATTATGGCCCATGACTACAGAACTGGTTTATATTTCAGTACCAAGGGTGGGCTTGAATGTTTGTCCCAAACCATATTTTTCTTTTTCTCTTACAATGAGATCCATGGATGTAGCAAAAGATGTTAGCCCCACCTACACATTGCAGAGATTTTCTAACATGTAGTTACTTTGATAACTCTCCATCACTAAGGCTAAGGCACTAACAGGATGAAATACCAGCCTGTGCCATGGTTGCTTTTCACAGTATTTTAACTTGTGTCTTACAAGGTGGTTTTATTTGCTTGTACAAAATACTATAAAACTAGACTGAATTTTCTTGAAAAATATAACAGAGACCAAAGTATTGCTATGGAGCATTTCTCCTGTGCTGATCAACCTGCACTGGAAGATTTTAATGTTTCTGGTCACAAGATTTTTTAAAAACCACCAACTACCCTCAAAGGAAAGACAAAAATCTCCACTTTTATTTGCTAACTTGATTGGTGCTTTGTTTTTCTTTCAAGATTCTGCTGAGTCTGCCTGGCTCATGGCCATGGGATGCATTTTGCCTCTCCATTTGTATCGTTAAGAATGACCACATCCAACCTGATGGGGAACAGGCTGGTGGAGAACAGACTACCAAATAAGCCCATTTCCTTAGCAACAATCCCTTCTTCTCCAGCACTTTTAAAACCGATTTTTCAGTTCCACTCCATGCTGACACAAATATTGGAACTCTTGACCTTAAGCAGATCAGAGCCGTGACAACACTAAGTGTCAAATTCAGATGGAGTAAATTGCTCTGCACCTCACCTTTCTTACAGCCTGCCCTTAAGCTGCCGATGCTTCATATAGCAGGAGAGATCACTACCCAGCAGGGCTTGTGACATTTAATGCAGGTGAACCTTGCCCCGAAGGGCACCTGGACATTTCCAGTACCATATTTGTTATTCAACCAACAACATCCTTAATTAAGGCCAAGTGAAATCTTAATCCCGAACGTGTCTGTTTTTCAAAAAAAAAAAGACAATTATCTCTGAGCAGACGGTGTATCCGGTCAGGATATAGCAATTTCTGTGCTTAACACAAAACCTTTGGTAGGAATGAAGACAGTATTTTTCTCCTAGGTCAACTAATTAGTGCTCAGAGCTGCATTCAGACATCCTTCCCTAATGCCACAGACCTCAGCTATTGCTTCACACTGAACAACCCATAAGCCTAAAATCTGTAATGTCTATTTTATAACTTAACAGAGCAAAAGGAAAAGGAAAAAAGTGGCCAAAACAAAGAAGGGGTTTAATTAAGGAGCAAGTCTTCATTTATGAAGGCTTTATTGCTAACATGCAAAACCCCACGGGGAGTTCCTGGTAGACAACAGTCTCGGGAATTAGAGATCTACCTTCTACAGGTTTGTGGTTGCTCTGCTCTCATCAGAGCTGAACAGGGACTGCTCTGAGCAACCAACAGCCCGCCACACTGGTGAAGACCAGGAGGAACGTTATGAGGTCAGGCGTGTCTTCAAAGAGAAGAATTCACACGCCTATCTTTTGAGTTAAACCTTTTATGGACCAGATTCAGTTTGCAGGCTGAGGCTTACGCACATCTGCTTTGAGAGCCAGAGATGCAATTAACCCGCTTACACAAGCCCCAACTACTTAACTGGAGTTAACTTCTCCAGTCCAAACGACTGGGTACCATGATCCATAGTCACCACCTTCACATTTGCTAGGTAATACCCAGCCTGACATCATCAGCCTAACAGAATACTGTACTTTTTCTGATTTCAGACAAATTGCTGACAGACTCAAACTCGCACAGGAATGGTTGAGGGACAAGGCACAGAACTAGACAAACGAACAGCACTGCCACAATACAGCAAACCGTGCATTTGCATCCAGGAGCCACTCTAAACCAGGTGTTCTGCTGGGCTTCCCCACTGGATATGCAACTCACTAATTACCAGATTTGTCTCAGGACTACTGGCACTAATTAACACTGCAGTCTAATTAATCAGAAATTCAAATTCCACTGAAGAGCTTTTATGCAGCTATTTCTCCCAGGCACAATGGAGGGGTTTTTTTCCTTTTACTTGGGTTTGGCTTCTTTGATAGTTTCTTTTGCTTTGAAGTAGTAGCATGATTAATAGTCTTGATGTGAGTAAAACTGATCACTTTCTGCTAAATAGCTTTTTGTGAGGATTGTTTTTTTAACTAACATTGCTCTTACCAAACTCAAACACATACACTTCCCCTGGCCTTGCATTTTATCCTCAAAACACCGTGTTTTTCCATATGACAGTAATCAATACCTTGACTCTTGCTTGCTAGAGATCTTTCCATCTCCAGCCTCTGAGTAGCTCGGGCTTAACCAAGGAGTCATCTTGCCATAGATTTTTAAAGACTGAGATAACCCCTGTGCCAGAACTAAACTCATCCTGCCCACAAACTCACATTAAACTCAAATCACCATTGTAGTCTCTAGTTTAGCTCAACTGTAATTTCTTCGCCAACGTGGATTTTTCTTTCACTGTGCTGATAGTGTTTGGTGTTTCAAGGACAAACATGATGTTTGACCTGACCCTGCAAGAAGCCAGAGCCAAGCGTGGCCCCCAGGTTTTTCAGGAGTCTGAAATACTCACAGCAAAGGGCACCAGCTGTATATCATCGTCAACAGAGTGCTGCCAACACCTACAATCCATTCCCTCACATATTCTAACTGGGTATTTACCCTCCAGTCACATTTTCTCCCCCTTAAACGTGAAACTCAGGACTCCTGTGATACCAAACAAGAGGCGATCAGGACACTGCATGGCCTCCTGCATCTCCCAGAATCTCTGCTACAACAATTAAGCAAAAGTAGAAATATCTACCCCCTCTGGAACATTTTCCAATTGCTCTCTGGATAACATTAATTTCAGCCACATGGAATGGAAGGGTCCAATTTTATTTTCACCAAAGCGATGATTTTTGGCAGATGTGAAGGAATATGAGTACTGGTTGCTCTAAGTAAAAAATAAACTGAACTACGAAATGCATAACAGACTGTAAACGCTACCTGCCTTTAAATAATTCTCCTTCCATACTGTTACTCCTCTGCATCTCTACGCAGGTTTGTCATAATCCTTAGCCCTACAATCAATTATTAAGGTGCTTCGTTAGCTATTTGTACTTCGCACTGCTTAAATAATTCAAACACAAGCAACCAGAACCTACACTACAGAGGCTCACAGCAGATGTGGCTTTAAGCAATTTCAGCACAGTTCAGTCGCACAGTATTTCAGCAGTCCAAGACAACCCTTTGGTCCCCATCCAACAGGACTTCAGGCCACTGGGAATGCAGTAGTACCTTACCTGATTTTATGAAACAGCAGGAGACAATGCCATCAGCGGGTGGTTCTGGAAAACTACATCGTATTCAGACCGGCTAAAATCCAGGAAAGCTCCAAGGTAAAAAGCAGTAAAAGAAACCCTCCTGCTCTGGCTGTTCTGGAAGATCTGGTTCACTGAAAGATTTAGCAGCTGAAGGCAGTGAAGGAGCCACAGGTACTCAGCACATCTGAAATACCACACCTAACACGGAAAACCTGGTGGAGACAGCAGGGCTGCAAACTGGCACAAGCAGGGCTTGATCCTAATACTTCTAATGAGTCAAGATAAACAAAAATCAACATTTATCTTGCTGGCTTCTATGTGGGGCAACTGGGTGCACACACTTAAAAAAAAAAAACTTTTCTTAAAATCTAAGTGCATCTAAACAGACTAAAACCTGTACAAAGGAAGCTCTTTGTGCCTCCTGAGGACTGGGAGGCACAATCAGAAACCTTGTTGTGCTTGCGTCCTCCCACACCTGCACTGAGAAATGCCAACCCCAGAGAAGCCGCAGCAGTTGAACAGCAGCAGTTCCTTCACTAGATGCACATTAACCCAGATGTTTTTAAACCTGTACAAGAATAGTTTAATGCAGGTCTTGTAGCCTTCTAGAAACCAAAGTGTGTTTTCAATCTCCCATTACGCATCTATACATCACTGCATTTGTTTTCCAGAGGTTTTGTAAGGAAAGAAGATGGGCTTTGCAATCATCCTGCTGACTATACCTACAGCTGATGAAAATGAGGGAAAGCCAGATGGTGTCTCACCAATTGTTCTGCAGCTGCCCACAACCAGGGCAGCTGGGGGAGACAAACACTCCCACCACACTCATTGCAGACAACAGCACAAAAAAGCAACACATTGCTTCCTAGTTTAACCCCAATTCATTGTTCCAAAAAATAGAGGGTTGAGGTAAACTGTTTCATGCAATTGTCAGGGGAAGAAAAGGGGAAAAGGAGAGAAAAACCCCAAAAACATAAAAGTTCTGTTGCATTATCAAATCAGTGCATCGAACTTAAGCTGAGGTGGTTGATTCCCAAGGCACTGGAGAGAGGGATGTCCTTTGGTTACAGATGTGTGTTCCTTGTGATGCTTCACACTTACGTCTGCAAGCCTGATTTCCTACCGTTCTCTGAACTGCTAAGCTTTCCCCCTCCCTAGGCAACACACCATGGAGAACGGATGCAACACCAAGGCTCAGAAGCTGAACTAGATATTTTTGAGCAAGCACACGCTGGCTGGCAGAGAGCCGTTCGTTAACACAAGAGGTAAGATGTTATCACAGCCTGCAATGGTTCGCCGCTCTACTGAGAGCTTACCTGAAAGCCAGGCCAGGCCTTTGATTTCCTTTTACATGACACATGCAGGCTCGTCTTTGAATGTTACAGCCAGCACAAGCTTCAGCCAGCCACCCTCCTGCCTGAACTAACCACAAAAGGAATCTGTATCTAAAACTTCCCACAATTCTCAGGCACCAGCTGACTATGAGTGGGAGCTGTCATTCTGATGATTTCACGGTTGATTTGGAAAGGCAATTCCTTAAAGGGTCACCGACTGCTCTCTCTACACCTTTAGCTTCATTGCATCTAAGGGCTCTTCAGTGGCTGAATCCATTCCCAGAGCACTTTTCATTACACCTCTCTAGCCAGTCAGGTCTTTTAGCCCCGCGACCCTGAGCCGATAGTCCCACAGCCCTAGATAAATAGTGCTTCCAGACTCTGAATCTATTTTTTCCAGAGCTGTGACAGCAGCAAGCACTCTAAAATGTCTAAAACA
>NW_010425060.1:8582-33396 GCF_000710305.1 Buceros rhinoceros silvestris | reverse complement strand
CCTGCTCCCCCTCTTTAACTGCTCATGAACACTCTGGAGCTTTCACACACCTTCTAGACCTTCACTGTGGGTCAAATAATTAGTTGGAATCCACCCAAAAAAGTAGGGGGGAAAAAGAAAAAGACCACCACCACCACCAACAAAAAAACCCCCAAAACAAAAACTTGACATGCTAAAACCTACCAACATTCTTCCAGCATGACAATACAACACTCAATGACTTCTCTTTGTCAGAAATTGCAAATGAAGCTGAAATGCTCATTTTCTCGAAAAGGAAAAACAGAGCGATCTCCAGAGAGGTGGTGACAAACTATTGCAGTTCGTCCATCACTCCACGTGATCAGCCTTTTGTTCTCTTCTGATATTCCATCTTTTTCAAGGCACTAATTTTTTTTTTTCAGCCAAACACCATGCAGCACCACTTCAGAGATTTAAAACAGCTTATGCATTTCATCCCAGAGGCTTCACCACTTAAATGACAAGGAAAGGGATTCTCATGCATGCAGATTAGCCAGCTCTACCCTGCGGAGCCAGCCAGCCTGAGAGCGAGGACATCGCGAAGACCAGAGTTCATGACGCTTCACAGACCGGCCTTCCAAGCAGAGGCAATCTCATTGTTTGTGCATCTGACCCCAGAAAGGGGGAACACACGCAGCTGATTTGGGAAAGGGCAATGTCTTCATTGACACAGTAGCTACATAAAGGCTTTTTAGTCTGCAGCTTGGAGAATTCTACCTCCCAACTCAGCCTAGCTTGACATTAAAACCAGAGGTCCTTGTAGGCAAGTACCTAATAAGAACAGTAAGGTGCCATTGAATGGTACGTGATGAGGAAGATTTTCTACCAACAACAGAAAAATTATTAGTTCCCCCCGTGCTTGTCCACTGTCAGGCACACCAGCTTTGAAGAGAGATCCCTCCAGCGTGTGATGACAACAGTGGACCATACATTAGTCCCCACTTACATAATAAGATCAAACTTGTAATCTGCTGAGTGTTTTCGTGGAGGATCAACTGTGGGGGCTTAGCCAGGTGAGGAGGAGGAGAAAAGGTCAAACTGTTCTTGAAGAATATCATAATATCTACCTTTTTTTCATTCACACTGCTGAACTACACAGCTCTGTAACAGAACTGCAAGGACAAAAACATTGCCCCACAAACTTTTCCCTCCAAGTTTAAAATACTTGAATGTAGATATTAGTAATGATCAAGAAAGAAAAATGGAGATATGTATATAAATTTCATGCAAGAAATCTAAAACACTGTAAATTCATGTCTTTCTATAGATGATGATTCATTTATTAAATCTAGAAACATTTCCAACACTAAAGCGGAATAACATATCTGTGTGGGTATGGGGTAACCGGGAGACTAAAGTGATGGATAATCTGAAATGCTAAGATACTATATTAAGAGCATATATTTATGACCAGAGCTGAAAAGAGTTCCAAAATTTTCCAAAAAAATGTAAGAATCAAGTTTTGGCTGCATTCGACTGATTTTCCTGTAAAGGCAATGTTTGGTAAGCTGAAGGAGGAATATTTCCTCCTGGCTATTTCCTAGCCAGCTCCCTTAGGACTGAGGTACACTGCCCGTACTCCTGGCTCCCCAGGGGGATCCTGCTACGGCAGCCGGTGCGTCTGCGGGCAGCTGGAAACTCAACCACGCGCTGCCGTCTCCTGCAGGCTGTAGCGACCCCTCATCACACCCTGGAAAGGCAGGTGCCTGCAGATACTGTGCACACATCGAAAGGGGTTTTGTTTGGGTTTTGTTCTTTTGTTTATTTCTTCAAATAGAGACAGATAAATATCTATCTAGAAATATATAATAAGTAAGGAAATAAATAAATTACCAGAAAAGAAACCCTGACTAAACCGGTACTGCATTGCTGCTGCTCTGGGCTCTGCTTTCAGCACACAGCTCCCACATCCCCTGGGCACTGTCAGCCCACGCTATATCGTGCCATATCAACCAACTCCACATGGACCAGCTCCTCCTCTGCCTTAGACTGGCACTGCTCCAATGACTTAATCAGAATTTTGCTAATTAGCACCAGCACACGACTGATGGCTTTCTGCCTGAAGGGATGTGAACATTTTCCTGCCTGCTGGCCTGTGAAAGCTTTTGCTAGCATGGGACGATCTTTTCTGATGTGGTAGAAAAACAGTTGTGTGTTGTGTTTCCATTTCTGGAAAGAAGTTCAGCGACTGCTTGCTGCAGGGCCAAGGCAGGCTCTAGCTGGCTGCAGTCTTGTAGGACCCCGCGACGTCAAACAGGACACTGTGAGCACATGGGTCAACTGGAAAAGTGTGCTTCTGAGGACACTGCCAGGGGCAGCAAGCTCTCCTCACCAACAGCCCGTAGCTGTGCTGAGCCAAGCAGTCCCCCCGCTGCAGTGAACTCCCAGCATATGTGCAAAGTAATTAACAACTACTATTTAACTGCTGAAACTAAGTGAACAGGGACAGAGCTGGAGAACGTTAGAGCCAAGGAACAATGGTCCAGCTCTAGGGAGGGACACAGCACAGCACTTCCCGCTCACTCTGCACTCAGGTCTGTGTACACACGTGACCATGCGGAAGCAAATAACCCTCTCCTACCATCACAGCAGTATTGTTACTGACATTTGCAGCAAAGAGCACCTATGCAGTGCAGAGATGGAATCCCTCTGCGCTACATACAGACTCTGCCTCCAAAAGTGTTGCGCACTAACACAGCAGAATAGTAGGAGCAGCATTTTTTAGCGAGGCACGGGCAGATTAAGTGATGAGACCAAGGTTACGGACACAGCCAAAGGACGCTGAGAATGTCTGTAACCATCCCCTCTGTCTCCTGAGCTGGTAAACTCAGAATGCATTCCCACAGGGAGACAGGCAATAAAACCAGAGTCAACACTGCCAGGGATCTTGGGCTTAACCAGAGTCCCTCTGATTTGCATTGATACTACCGACAGCACGTAGAAAAGCTTGTCAATGCTATTGAGCGAATGTTTCGGTAGATATAAAGCAGCCGGACAGTCACAGGCATGAAATTAAAAGAATAAAAGCAGTAAAGGATCATATAAAATTACAGACCAATTTCTCTCCAATAAAAGACAACATTCAAAGAACGGTAAAGGCACTTCCACTAATTAATTAATGGTGTTTGATCACATCATCTCTTTTCAGATAGACTCAAGCTTCTAGTTGCAACAATCTTGGTGTTGAGAACTGAGGCAGTGGAAAACATAGCCCTGTTATTTTAGCTGACCTGAAAAGACAGTGCTCCCATTCTCATCTTCAGTTGCTATTTCTTCCAGTGCTGCCAAATGTTAAACAGACCCTAGAAGCAAAGAGCTCAGTTAATGTGGTACAATTTACAGTAGGAGCTTCGCCCATGTAAAATACAGCTCTGTGTCACAGGCCTCAGTTGCAGGGATTTCATACAGAAGACGCAGAGGCTACACTGACTTCCAAAGCCATAACTCAGCAGAAGAGCTGGAGCAGCAAGCGTATTTATTGTTAGAGGTTGCAGGCTTATTTATTTATCCGGCTTGTGCACCAGGCAGAGACCAGAAAGAAGATGCAACCTTTTCCCTAGGCTCGCACTCATGGGCAATTACGTGTCTGAACGCCCCCTCCCAGAGAGGGCACCGAGTCATGCTCAGCAGAAGGGCAATTCAACAACGCAGGCACACAGCACAAGCCCAGGAAGGATGCTGTGGGAATACAAGATAGCACCATGATTCTCAACATTTTCCAAACTCCACTTCTTATTCAGCGGAGAAGCAGTAGTAATCCAGCTCCACATCCAATAACTTGATAAGGCTGGCAGCAAGAAGACCTGAGCTAACAGGATATTAATCTCTCCATCTTGAAGAGCAAATATGACCCCAAGGGGCATATAAAGGACTCTGGTTTTTGCACTTGGTTTATGGGGAATCCCCTCGGAGCCTTTGATCCGGATGGAAACCAGCAGGAGCAACAGGAAATAAAAAGGTGTCTCTTAGCTACAGCTGCACATACACCTGACCTAAAGTGGGCATGCACTGGGTTGGATTCTGTGATCTGCACCAGGGACCACTCCAGTTTACAGATGGACATTATCCTCAAGGGACCACTCGTGACTTCAGGAGCAACCAGTGCTCGAGGGAATCAGCACGGGCACGTATTAGGAGCTGTGGGTAGCTGGAGAGCACCTGAGGGTTTCCTTGTAGTGAACTTCTACAATCGTGCAGGCTGTTTTACGGCAGCTCTGCTGAACAAACTGCGCTTAAGGAAGACAGTCCGAGTGTATGCTTCCTTTCTGGAGTAATTGCTGGAGGTGCAACAGGACCCTACACAGATTATGAAGGGGATAGGCGAGAGAGGTTGCCTTTTAAAGATCAGGCCACGCTCTGGCCGCTTCCCCCACATTAATCGCAGAACTGCCTGCAGTGAGCTCTTCCTTGTTACACAGCGGTTTTCAAAACCATTAGCATGCATCAGGACAAAGTCACTTCAGCAAGGAGAAGAACTGCCGATTAACATCTCTTTGCAGCAGCCCCTTCACCTCACTAGGACAGTTTGTTTGTAGAGTTAACTGTCCATTTGTAGCTTCCAAATGAAAGTTGTCAGCTGTGTAAATACTGCTGGTCCCGTGGGATTTGTGTCCCCAACCTTTGCTGCAAATAGCAGAGAGGTTGAGAAATCCAACCGAGTCCTTTGCAGGCTGCTTCTGAAGTGTTTCTGCAAATGATAGTCCAGAGCATCCTTCCAGACTTCACATTTTCCTTTCTTCCCACATCTGCAGGCAGCACGTGTTCAGCAGCTATGTCCCTACCTTCCTTCTAGTGCCAGCGCCTGGCACCGGGAAGTGACATCCCCACTACGAGTGGGGCAAAATCCCATGTGTTGGAAATAGAGTCGTGTACAGGACACAGTCACGTAACTTCCATACTGAGCACTGGCTTCCACTTACGACAGAGATATGACATCGGACAGCTAGACATACATTGAAACCAGGCTGGCATCCTACCAATGCTGCCCCCTTGGCTTCCCCACTTACTCAGGTTTTCCAGGTCATTCTTTTGCTTAAAAGTTATTGCTTGCAATTCCTTTTAAAAATCCATTTGATGCCATTAGTTTTTTATATCTTCTTGCATCTCTGTTTCAGTTCATATGCTCTTGTTTCTAACTTGCTCCCCCCAGCTTTGGCTCCATCCACCTTTCCCATCCAGAATTTACATTTCAATCATGTCCCCTGTTAATCTCCAGTTTACTAATGAATTCAGGCCTAATTTTCTCAACCTCTCTACAGGGCTCTAAACCATTGAGACCTTTTATCCTACTAGTTACTCTCTCCTGCACTGTTTCTAGTTCTTCAATTTGCTTTCTGTAATAAGAACAAACTGCTAGAGGTAAAAGCCTCCTTTCTGGCAAGGGGAAAGAGATTTATGAGAAAGAACAGAAGAATGCTAGCAGCATCTCCATTTCCTCTCTGTGAGGACAGACACAGACAGACACCCGTTTGCAGCCTGGATAGATCCCTAAGAATGAGTCCTGCAGCAGTGGCGACACGGGAGCAGCGATCTTTAGAGGGTTCAGTCTGTTCCCTCATCTACTCACGCTACACAGACTGCAGCTGCTTCTCACCCAGGTAACCAAACAGAAAAAATCTGATGCCCTCTTGAATGAGTGTTTCATTTAAAGAAATATCAGCACTTTTGTACAGTGCAGGTGTCACACAGGCTGGGGCAGAACAAGTTCCTTTCAAGGGTTTTAACAGTCTGCTTCTATCTTGACCTAGAACGACAGGGGTCAAGCATTTCATTCTAAGAAAATGTCTATCAGCCTCCTCATGTATTTCCTGGCAGTACTATACCACTGCAAATTCACAAGAGAGCTCGATCTGGAGACAGAAAGGATCAGCATCTTTACATCCTGGATGCCGCCTGTAGAGCAGTCTAGAGGTTTACTCATCCCTAAAATAACTGCCCCAAGCTAAAACCTCATGGACTTTCCTAGAGTAGTTACTGCAATGTCACCGTTAATGGTTGAAAAACAAAGGAGTTCACAGAAACTTCTTAAAGACTTGATCGGATTGCTTCAACCCACCGAGTTTGAGAATATGGAGGAGAGGATTTTCCTCATCTTCATTAACCAGGGGAAACGCTGCCAGTTGTCATCACAGTCTGCCTGTTAGTCCTCAAAGTAGGAGAAATGCCGCTGAACTCTAAAAACAAATCTGAAACAAATCTGAGTAACTTCGGCTCTTCTGAATTAACGAAGTACTTAAATTCAACTCCTCATTCCCCATCTAACTCGTAACTTGTAAAAGCCTGACGTAGGCTAGCAATGCTAAACTGTGACCAAACACCGAATTCAAACCTGGATCTGAGCTTTGCCACTTCTGGGAGAAAGCTTTGGAGAAGTTTGAAGCTCCCTTTGCAGCAACAGGAACCCATGTTGCAAAACTATTTTTTTAATGTTATAAACAGGAGGAAATACAGTAATTACTTTCAGGCATTAGAAGATTCTTTCATCCTTGCTTCCAGCTGTTGCATGTTTGATCTCAAAACTGCAGTGAGTCCTGCCAAAGATCATGACATTTTCCTGGCACTTGTGCGTTTGCCAACTCACCCACTGAATTCTGCCCCGCTAGTGTGATGCCATTCAGGACAAGGGGAAACTGGGGTGAATGAGGCTCTGCTGGAAAAGTCTCAAATTCGTATTCCCACGTAGAGTATACAGCCCACTGCAGAAACTGGAGGGGCTCTAGGGACTGGACTGTTTGGTTTGTGGCTATCCAAAAGTTCTAGGTGGTTTACGTGGAGTAAAGACAGTGCCCAGTTCTAGCAGATAATTCCAGAGTCTTCCCCCCTCTTCCGCTCATTAGCTCAGCAGGCCAGAGTGAGCAGAGAATTAACCCTGAAAATACAACCCTGCAGGAACATTTGGGCTTTTTTTTTCCCTTCCCCCATTTCACCCACTCTTTTAAAAACCTTGGTGTTTCTTCTACCAAGCAATGAGAAGTCCCAGCTGCTTTTTCAGCACTCCCCGGTAGAACACAGGATCTGAAATGGAACATTAGGGATTCCTGCCAGAGTAATTGGATCCATTACATTTCATGAGATTTCTACATTTCATTTAGGCTGAAATAAAACAAAGATTGTGTGTCTTTCCCGAGTCTATCAAGTGAAAATCCAAATGTACCTTTAACAGAGCTGCAAAAATTTGTCTCTTCTTATTAAATCATACTTAACAAATTACGGCAGTGACACAAGTTAATTGCAGAGTTATCTGGAGGATGGTAGAGTTATCATGAGTCACTGTGTAATTAGAAACAGAGCATGATTTCTAACAGTTACCAAAGCTATCACACTGGAAGAAATTCTTACTGTGAAATGATGAGCATTGCCTGTTACGCTCGAACACGTTGCAGCCAGACCCCAATCACACTACTGCCGTTAATATCTGCTCCAACAACATTAAGCAGAAGCTCCAGCTGCGGAGGCACTCACTGTGCTATGAAAATGGGCCCTGTGCAAAAACGTCATGGTCTGAGGAAGTCTGAGAGAGGTGACAGGCAGGTATTGCCACTGACACGGCAAAGAGAGGAGTGAGCAGCACTTGCAAAGTAACAGGATCCCACTGCCAGCTACATCCCTCTCACACATCCTGATGGACAGGGAATACGGCACGTCATGTCTCTGCTGTCGAGATGTCCATGGTCCACCATATGGGAAAAGTGAGAACAGCAGCGCAGATTTCAAGTCTGAGAAAGAACTTCAGCAGCAGGATACAGGTGACCAGAGACCTGGGAAAGTCACCGCTGTAGAAAAGGGGAGAACTGTGGCCTGGAAGATGATAAATGCAAAGCAAAAAACCACTGCTGCCATGAGAGCAAGAGGTGAAAAACTGGCTAAATAGGAGGCAGATGCTTTAGAGACAGGGTAGGGAAGCAGAATAAAATAAAAGCTGAGATTTTCTTTTCATAAAAGGAATAGGTGTCTCTGGAAGCTTCTCTGGACTTTCCTTCAGAGGAGGATCAGAAATGCACTGAAGCACCCATGCACTGAAAAGGGTTTAGAGGATAACAATTACTTCACACTAAAGAGTGCAACAATATGTATTGCCTGAGAATGCCAAGAAATTCACAATGCCCATTCACAGACCTGAGTGCCAGGCTGCAACCATTAGTACATAAATGTGGAGTAAAATGGAAGTATTTAATCAAGTTTAACTGGGTGAACAACTTCTCTCAAGAAAAATACCATGAGTATCTAGTGTCTGCTCAGTACCGTCCTACATTTTCTTCAGAACTTCCTAGTGCTGTCTGCCTGCAGTTTCTCTTGGGTAAGAGAGTAACTGCTGATACAAGGCCTGCATCGGGGAGGGGGGGCTAGCAGCCCCAACAAGATTTAATGCTGCATTTCAGCCACAGCCCACAAAGTATTCCGTGAAACTTCCTTGTTAAGCTGCTTTTCAATAAATCGGTGCTAAACTGTGATTGCAATTTGCTTTTCAAGAACACCCATTTCTCAGAAGTCTATAAAAGTTCAGGATGAACATCAGCTAAGCCAGATTTTGCACTTCGGCCCCTTTGTTTTTCGGATTTGAACTATCCCCGATTACCTTCCTTATAGACCTCTGACATTTATGAGATCTACAGCCCACGTGCTCTGTGCCTGTTGGCAGGAGCACGGCATTACTCACTCGACCAGATGCCACGTGCTGTAATAACTCAGAGTGAGGAGAAGGTGGAAGCAAGGCAGCCTGACCTATCTGCAAGGAAAAATAATGTATCTTCCTCTTCTACACTACAAAAATGTGTGGGTTTTTTCCATTCACATCTATAAAGGGAGCTTTGGGAGACACAGGTCTCATTTTAAGCTCCGTACCCTCCAAGGATACAGAGGACGTTCTCAGAGGCATGAAGGTGAGTGGAGGTGGGGGAGAAAAGAGCCAGCAGCCAGCTCTTCCTGACCAATTCTGTCATTCGCTATCACAGCCAGACATACCTCCCCTGAGTCGGGGAGCACATCTCATTAACCTGGGGTTCATGCACGCCTAAGGTAATCAGTGTTTTGCAGAGGGTCCGTGGAGCACAGAGCAGAGATTATCGTTTTAAGAAAGGAGGCATTTGGAAGCCTGTTTCTGAAACAGATGTGTGCAGTCTGTCCCAAGGCTCATAATGCGCTGATGTCCTTGCATCTCTTTTTTTGCCAAACAGATGGGGCCAGGAACAGTCTCCCAGTGGAACTGGTCAAAGCAGACCTGGTCAGATTCATCACAGCTTCGGCCTCTGCCAGCAGGATCCTCTAGATTCCCTGGTAGCAGCGGGGGATCATCTGCCCGTGGGATTATTTCCATTGAAGGCTAAATCTTGATACAGCTGCACCAGTGCAAGTCTCTGGGACAGACATCTGGGCCATGCACCCAGTGTGAAACAGGCAGTGCCACCCTGCAGGAGACCTGCAGCTTACAGAAGATAAGTGCAGCTACACGGGTACGTGAAAAATGAGAGCTGGATGGCAGACGTTAGTTTTAGAAAAGACTCTCTGGGGAACACCTCAGTGCAAAACCCACATTCCCTCTTTTCTATCAAGTTCTTGCCTCTTGAGTGTCAGAAAAGGGAGCTGCACAGGTTTGTACAATGTATAACTCTTGCACCAACAATACAGTAATTTAGAAATGTAAGTATAGCTGCAGTGAATGTAAGGACAAAGGAATCAAAAAGTGACTCTGAAAAGGGATGGTTAATTTGACCTGGGTGGCATTTGCAAAGAGCAGCTAATCAACGTGCCAGATAACCAACACAAGATAAATTGCACCACTGTCCTTACCACGTCTGTTATCAGTGGCAATTTTCTCACTTTGGACAAAGGAACTTACTTTTGCTAGTGTCACCTTCCAATTCTTCTGTGCTTAGAGATTAGTTCTGTGAACTTTGTGTTTCCAAATACAAACCATATGCTTCATCCTTTCCTGTCAATCTTTTTCCTTCTCCATTTGTGCCTTAAACTTTGAAGGAAAAGAGTCTACTAATGCTTTACACTTATTTTCACTGCACATCCAGTCGGTCCTTGCTGCAGTTATTTGTCTTTTAAATATTTATTCCTAATTTTCAAAGTTTAACTGTACAAACTTTGCAAATAAATTTTCAGAATACACATGTGAAAAAAATGGACTGCTGTTACATTGGAAATAAATTATAGACAACCTAGCTGGCTGTTTCTAGAAAAAAAATTCATTTCTACCTTTATTAGCTCTACTACCTGCTTATAAAAGGAAAAATCCAATGAATTCTACTTAAGAAAAAAGAGAGAGGAGGAAATTTTCTCTTTTGGCACTGACTTTGATTGCTAGAGAAATAAGTGTGGCAGAAATGATCCGCACCGTGATGAGTATTTTAAGGTAATGGGCATCTTCTAATTTGTACTGCAGATAATTTCCTCTCTAGGATGCTAAAAGCTAAATTGCATAGTATGATAGCAGCATCTAGGGAGATCGCAGATGAGCTGGAGATCTGTTAAGGTTTTGCCTACCAAAATGGAGCAGGTTTTTCACTCCTGATCAATACTTGTCATCTATTTCATCTGCTTAGGAGGTTAGTCCAGTAGTTCACACCCGCTCCATCAGATTCACAGAAAGTCACAAAACCTGGTGACTAGTAAAGCCAAGGGAATCGAGCAGCATGCGGACTGTGTTGCCTCAAACAGCACAGAGACACAAGCAATGACAAATGACATCCAGGTAAGTCTACCCTCTGCGGTGCAACGTAAAATGAGAATGAGTGCTTTATGATGCAAGAATTGAAATGATGTATTTGTAGTTCCCCAGAAACAACTCACAGACATTTTTACTGAGAATTAGGATCCCCTCGCTTACCAATCTCAGGGCAGCTCATTGAGAATTCTCTCTCAGAGAGAGAGGATTTGGCCCTGTATTCAGCAAAATTTCATAAGCCAAGCAGCAGGGAACCTGTTGCCGAGGGGGTAACGAATAGGCCATACCGTATTTTAATTATGGAGAAGAGAACAAGGTATTCTGGCAGATGATGGCAGGCTGCATTGATGGGTTCTTTGATGGAAGCCTGTCTTGGTGAATGAAGTTTTCTTTCAGTACAGTGAAAATAATGAGCTCCCTAGTGTAGGCTCAGCTATTTTTAAGAAACCTTTTCCTTTCTGCTCCACAGTTATCAGCCAGACTACACCAATCTTTTCAAACATGGCTCAGGGTAAAAAAAAGAATAGCTGGAAGTACACAGCAGCCCAGCCCGTCATTATGGATAACAAAACAAACCACCCAAGTAGCACTTAACTCTCTGATTTAGAAATCCCACAATTTGATCAACAAGCTGTTTCCTGACTGTGGAGCTGTGCAGTCGCAGGCAGCACAGATATCAAACGCAAAAGAATTCATCCCCTGGCATCATCTTCATTAACAGTCGGATTCATGAGACACTTTCCCCTGAATGCTGCCACCCAGAGCCTCTGCGATGGACCTGGTTCCATTGCAGTATCTTCCACTCAGTCTTTACGCTTTAGATTTTTCTATTGGATTCATGAATCCTGTCACCGCAGCTCAGATCTCAGCCCCAGGTACTACAGCTTACCAGGACTGCCCTTCTCTCCAGGGAGCATCAGACCCTTCTGGCTGGGATTCCTCTAGAAACGCTTTACAAGAAGGTTCTCAACGGATCCTGTTTCCCACCAGCCTATCTTGAACCATGCAAGAGGACATCAAGCATTTCATGTGACACACAGCATCACACATCCCCAGACCCATTTCCCACAGATGCCAGTGATAGGAGATTGAATTTCTGGTTACTTTTAGCTAGGAGGGTTGAGCATTTGTTGTCCTAAAAATCAGATTTCTCGATCGATAGGCTCAATATTACCCAGAGCAAAAGTGATTGTGTTGTACACTGGGGGGAAACAAACTAACACCAATGCCAGGGCAAGTGTTTCTAAACAAGTGGAAAATTTATAAGCAAACAGGAAGAGAAATGGTTAAGCATTGACAGGAATACTGACCATAATAAAACCGTCTAATAAAATGAACGTCATATTCTAATTATGAGAAGGAAATAACTTCTAGTAGTAGCAGAGCCTTCAGTAAGGAAATGCAGCGGTAAATTCAAACAAATGCAAAAATTGGAAATCAGAAGTAATATTTTCCAGGAAAAAAAAAGGAGGCTTTGCCCCCCAGCTCCACACCCTTAAACACAGTATGCTGCCTAAAATTATTCTGAGCCTAATTCTCCTCTGGAATGAATCAGTATTGTTGCAGTAACTCCAAAAGCAGTAGAAGTACACAACAGAGACCTGATGCTGAAACTCAGAGGAGTGGGGAGGGGAAAAGGTCTTCTCTACTATCGTTAATCTTTCATGAGCCATCTCTGATTCCTGCAAAATTATTCATTATTTGAAAGTATTTCCCAAATAGTCAACATGAATCATTTCGAGACTTTGTGCAGTTCACTAAAATGTCCATTTCAGCGGCAGGCAATTCAAGAGACACAGTTTTGTAGCACATTTCTGCTTCTGCCTCACCATCAGAACTGTTTCAGCGGGGATATAACGAGGAGACAGGCAGCGCACATCCAGCAAAAGCTGCTGTATTTCAGGAATTGGAGAACATTCTTCAGGGAAACCAGACACAAAGATTAATTTCTTATACCCTGCAAGCATCCTCAAGTACCATCAGCGAATTATTCATAGCATTATTGAGAGGGATGTGGTTGCACCTTTCAGTTGAAGCTGGAATCCATTTTCCAAGTCCTGGCCTTAGTACCCAAGTGACTGAGTAAAGCTCATTAGCCTGAATTACAACAAAAGGTAAGATTAGACTGTAAGATTAGATTATAAAACTAATTCTTAATTAACTATAAATCTCTCTCACGATTCTCTACATCTAATGAACACAAAGTCTAGAACAAGATGGCCAAAGAGCAGAGTAATCCTCTCAGATAGAGCCATGCAGGACAGCAGCTCTGCATCCCCCTGGCAGAGTGACTCCAGTTAAAGCCTGGACACAGAGCAGCAGTTCTCCTCCCCATAAAAGTTACTAGAATGAACTGTTTTTCCCTTGAGTCGAAACTTGCTGATACGTTTCAGTTTTTTGAAAGGAGAAGGCAATGTACAAACCTGCCTTCAGCTGCAGCTCACCAAGGATGCAAGCATTTATTTATTCCGAGGAAAACCTTCCTTTACAGATTATCCTATAGAACATATCTTTGAAATTGCTACTTGGCAGGAGTCTAACCAAGTCAGCCAGAGGCATCGTGCACTCAAATTAATCAAAATTTGGAGAAAGCACTGGATATCGCTAGCAGAGGTATTGGGTAGCCTCGCCTCCATGAACTGGCTTTCACAGCTCCTGGATCTTGAAGAGGAATATTGTTCCTTTAACCACAACAGTGCACCTCAGGATTTATGTACCCAGCCTCCTTTTGGCAGAAGGGCTTTTCCAAACAGTAGAGAAATCACCGAGATCTCTTTGCTGGTCAGCATTTGGTAAAACCTCTGTTTAGAGAAGAGGAAACGGGCATTTTACTGACTAAGTCTGTGAGGACACACTCTATTTCATGTGCTGTGTTTCTTGTAAATAACCCTTCTTGCTCACTGTGCAGGGGAAGAATTTATTGTACACAAGAGAGACCGAAGCCCACGTGCAAACCCCGTGTTTACATGAATTCCTTCACTCAGTTAAGACCATTCACCTTCCTGATGATCCAAGTCGCTCAAGCTTGATGGACTGCAATCCCCTCCGCAGGCAGAATGGGATTTACCTCAAGTACAACCACGACTCGAGCACGTCAAAGAACTGCCGTAGGATGCTGAGTGGGTATTGACAGCTGAAGTCTCTGTGCCTGTCATTTCCGACATCTCGTGCAGGCTTCGGTCGGAGTTTGCAGCGTCTGACAGCTAGAGAATAACAACCGGCTGCGCGCATCCCGACGCTGCAGGGAAGAGACTTTGACAAATCAGCCTGGACTGCCTCAAATTAGAGTGGACTGACTCTTTCTCTATGATCCTGAGGACGACAGATGAAATTGGTGATGTACATCCTGAAATAGAATTGGAAGTAAATACAAAATAGGTTCCCAGGGGGCCCAGATTTAGCACTTTTTTCCAGCTGTCACTTCCAAACAGTGCCTGCTGCTGAGTGCAGATGAAATTTGTTTCTTCAGTGTCCAAAAAGCGCTTGATTGCTGTTTAAGAGCCTGATCCAAAGCCTGCTCCCTGAAAACTGGTAGTCAAGCACTTTATATCACTTCCAGAGCACCTGGGTGACAAGTCTCCAGGGTCATTTCAGGGTCTGTCACAGAAAGGACTTAACAGAAAGGAGCTTCTCCTGGCACCAGTGAACTACTTCATGGGCACTGACGAGGCACATTGCCCATCTCCCTGCACAGTGGTGGATCTCAGCGCAGCAGCTCTGGGAGAAGGTTTTCCTCTTGCCCCTTCGCCGCCTCCACCAGCTGCACAGAGCCATTCCCGCCCATTCCCATCACTAACACCAGGGTCCCTTCAGAGAGCTGCGTTCCAAGGACAAAACTCAAGCCCTAGCAAATCACACAGAATGAGTCCGTAGAACGGAGCTGGGCGCTTGTGCCCCGGTGATGGCAGTGGGGCTGCTGGGTCCCCTCTGAGGAGGGCTGAGGGGCTGCCCCGCACCAGGCACAGCTGGTCCCAGCACGGGGCACAGCTGAGCCCCTCAGCGAGGCTGGGGGCACCACACCAGGGTCCCTTCAGAGAGCTGCGTTCCAAGGACAAAACTCAAGCCCTAGCAAATCACACAGAATGAGTCTGTAGAACGGAGCTGGGCGCTTGTGCCCCGGTGATGGCAGTGGGGCTGCTGGGTCCCCTCTGAGGAGGGCTGAGGGGCTGCCCCGCACCAGGCACAGCTGGTCCCAGCCAGGGGCACAGCTGAGCCCCTCAGCGAGGCTGGTGGCACCTCGGGGAAAGCACGTGAAACAAAGGGCAAAACACTGCGTGGAGTGAGGGGAAAACGTGTGAGGAACAGCCCCGTGAGCTGTGAGCAGGGTGACCTGGTGAGCTGAGAGCTCACCAGGTGTGAGCAGGGGGAGGAGGAAGAGGTGGTCCTGGGGCAGAGAGACCCTGCAGCCATGATGGAGAAACCATGGGAGAGCAGGGGAAGCATGTGAGGAGGAAGGGGCAGGGGAGAGGAGCTGTTAGGGACTGAGCAACCCCCCTGTTCCCTGACCCCTGTGCTGCTGGGCAGGGACAGAGGAGTTGGGAGTTGAGGAGGGAGAAGCAGAAGAGCTGGGAGTAAAGGGGTGAAGCTGAGCCTGGGAAAAGGAAGGGGTGGGGGGAAGGTGGTGTATCAATTTATTTGTTTTCCACTATCCAAACCTATTGTATTTGGCAATAAATTATTTTTTCTCCAAGTTGAGTTTGCTTTGTCCATGATAGTAATCTTCTTTTGCCTTGACCCATGAGGTTTTTTTATCTTATCCTCCCTCAAGCTGCTGAGGATGAGTGAGAGAAAAGCTGAGTGGGCAGCTGACAGCCGGCCAAGGCCAACCCACCACAAGAACACACCAAAATCTACTGCTTATTCTCATTTATTACAGATAAGGGATTTCAGATGATGAAGGCTTTCTAAAATTGGAGAAGGTGAGGGAGACAGTGGTAACATACACCGGAGAAATTTCCGTCTTGAGATCTCAGGATACTTTAGAAATCAAAGACCATATTATACCTAAGATTGTGGAGGCCCTCGGGGGAAAAATGCGAACAAAATAACAGTGTCTTTGACCCCATCCAGTCGTGGTCACAACGTACGTGGCTGTACCACTGCCAATAGCTGAACACAAGGGTTGCGAACAATAAAAGTTAACACACCTCATATTTCTTTAATAGACTTGCAGTAGGGGAACACAGTCCTAATACCTCGTTTTGGATCAGGCCACCCTGGCATCCAGCTGTCAGGAATCACAGTCAAAACACACTCTTGTGGAATGAAATTGTCCCCAGTTCAGCCTTCAGAAACATTTCCAAACTTGTACTTTGCCCCCGCAAACCAGTTCCGTATGTGCTTGCAAAGATTCAGTGCTATGGAATGGAAAGTAGAGAGAAGGAAAATAAAAGCCGTTCTATAAACCATATTAAAGAGCAAAAACTACTTTATGAAACAGATTTTTTTTAATCTTGGCTTTAGATAAAGAGCTACATTAATCTTATATAGGAGGCATGATTGATGGAGGAGACGATGCTCCTGCTGGTCAGCAGCAAGAGCAGAGGGACAGAGTTATCACCTGGTACATGCACAGTTTAGGTCCTGACAAATGAAGCTTAATGTTCCATAGGATATCAAAACAAATGAAGAAAGAGCTACACCAAGGTCCAGCAACAAAGCGAGCGTGAAGAAGCGCAGACATTGCTGGGCTATAGAAAACAGCCCTTTAAAGGTAAACTGAAGTTAGGAGTAACAAAGTGAGGCTAGCAGAGCTGACACGCAATGCAGTTATCGGTTATAACGCGGCTGTGCTCATCTAGATGGAGAATCTGCTGAAATCAGATGGGGGACCTGAGCACCGAAGAGGTCTGTGCAGAGGAGGACAGAACCGGGTGATGAGGCACAGCTGCCCAGTGATTCTCCACCATGTCATGCTGACAGACAGGGACACCGCTGCTGTCAATAGAAAACCCTCACTTTGAGGTACATACAGCCTGGCTCTGCCTGGGCACGCTCTGGTTTGGTTGTGCAGGATCCCATTCCTACTTTGATTTCTTGAGCCCTTGGCTGGGCTGAGACAAAACATGAAGAACTGCAGAATGTAAGGGAGGCAGGAGCACAAGGGCTTCAAGGTGGAGCTTCACCCGGCTCTGCAGGACTGAGGGATTTCTGCGCAGGGTGATCAGGACTTCAGAAACATCTTCTTTCGTTTTCCAAAAGGAAAATTCTGCTTTTTATCTGAGGAGTTTTCAGTCTTCTCTAAGGAGAGCAACAGCTGCGCTCAGACCTTTGCCTTTCTCTAGCCAAGGAAGGATTCCTGTGACCCAGAACTGCAGCATCAAGGAAGCCAGGGAAAGCTTTGAAAGCTAATGCAGTACTTTTTAAGCCTTGCAGCATGCTGAGAAGGAGGTAGGTCACCTTTGCTATATCTATCCCAAGTGAGAGCTATGTTCCCTGGAAGCGAGGCAATTCTGCTGGCAATTGCAGGCTCCTGTGTCTGTGTTTCTATTTCTAGAAACAGCTACAATGCAGATGCCAGAACGACGTGTGTTCGGAGCAGTCACCGTACTGTAAAATCTGCTGTGTTGATGGGAAAGCAAGTCACACCCTAGCTGCATGCAATTTTGCTTGAAGACTTTCTCCCATCACTGCTGGCCCCTGCATGCTGTTCTTTACCACCATACAACAGTGACTGCTGACAGTGTTCCTACTGCTGCATGAATTTCAAAGCAAAAGAGAATTGAGCCCGTTAAGATGATTTTTTTTTTCTCTTACACCAATCTGATCCTGGCTCCCACCACACCTGTGGCACCATTCCCTTCAAGCCCAAATCTGCAGGTGTAATTCCTGTAGAGCTTTATCAATAGCTATTAACTTCCTTCCACGAGTTTCTAAGCCTCCAATTGACTTCTGGGCAACAGGATTCATTGCTATTTCTTGCCCTAATAAAAAAAAACCAAAAAAAAAAAAAGAAAAAACTACCACAAACCATTGCTCATGTCACTTCGCAAATGCTTCAACTGGCTCTGCCTCCACTCCTCCTGAGCTGAATCCTTTAAAACTTGTTGATTGTGACTATAGGTCTCCTGGCATGTAACCAAAATTCTTCTTTACAGTGCTAAAGTCTGTCCAGCTGCCAAGTCCCCTTTCCACATACACATAAATAAATGAGCTGCTGAGAGCATTTTCAGCCTGTTACCACTGTATTGGGTGTTTCACACAGAGAAAACTGGAGCAACTACAGCTCAGACTCCTTTATTTAATATGTATCAATGCCAACCAGTATCTAATGGACATAATGATTGAATACTGACAAGCATATTTTTCCAGTCCAGTTCTCCTTTGGCAATAACGCCTGACCAAGATTGATGACTCTAATACCAAAGCAGGCAGTTTGTTTGCTTCTTCTATAGGCTTCATTTTTCAAAGAGCCTCAGATTCCCTGTCCTTCCTCCAAAGAAAAAAGGGAATGGAAAATTGTGAAGACTACGGAGGTACCTACGTGAGTTCAGTCGCCTGTTTCCTCAGGCCACCAAACCGTAAAGTTCAGATTTACTAAAGCACTAACTTGGTTTAGTCTAGCGTAATTTATGTGGTTTAATATCAGTATAAAACTAGCCTGTCACAGCGACACGTGCAGCTCCTTCGGTGAGGGATTTGGTTACTGGTGTGGGATGAAACCTGAGCAGGTCTAAGCGGATCACACAGGTACATTTCACACATACTTTTCAAGTGGTCACACCAGATTCAAGGCAGTTCTCAAGAATGAAAGGAGAGTGTCAGCAGCACAAGCAAAAAACACAAAACAGACTCCACATGTAAGGCGGGGTTTGCCTTTTTAAGCTGTCTTTAGGAGACAGCAGCAGATCCCAAGCACATCCGAGAACAGCAAGGGAACTCCTCCTTGCGAAGCTGAGCTCGCAGCCATTTTACAGCAGGCAGCAGGACCACAGTGTACGAGACTCAAAAATAAGACAGTTAAAGTTTGTCTTGCCTAAGGAGAATCCACTAGGGGGCAAAGGACACTGCTGTAGCTACAGGCAACCACCTAGAAAAAGAGCAGAGGAGCCGAGAGAAAGCTCTCAAACACGAACAAACAGCGTGTTTTGCTCTCTGAGGAAAAAACTGACAATGTTGTTTTTGCAGATCGGCTCTCCTGTGTTTTTATCAAGAGCAGTTTGGACCTGGCCTGTTACTTAGTTTTGTTGTTGTATCACTTAAATTTGTATACGCCTTTTAGAAAGGAGTCGCCTGTGTTTTGGAGTACGTATAAAAACCAAGAGACAGCTCTTGCTCCTTACTGGTGTAGCAGACCCATAGGAGAGCATTGCTCAAGGGCTGGACACAGGAACGGATCTGCTTTTCCTGAATCCCACCCGTGGCAAAAGTGTCTTCATGTTCTGCCGGTGTAACAACAAAGTCACTGTCACCAACATAAAGCGAACAAAAAGAAACCAACCCCAAACCCCCAGGAGTCCATCCTCCACGAGCCTCTGAATGCTGCACAGCAAACACCACAGGCTCGGAAACCAGCTGCCTTTCTCAGCTCCAGTCAAGATGCAACACGTACAGAGGCAGAATTTCTTGTGAACCACAAGCAGAAACAGATTCTCTTGTAAAATTTCCTTAGTCCCATTTATACCAGATCTCAGAAAGCAGCAGTACTTGTACTGCAGAGCCAAAGACAAAAAGCAATTGTAGAGATGAGTCCCCAGAGGGGTCTTTGCTCATCCTTAGCCTAGAGAACTTCTTGCTAGTCTATTACCCTGATCCTCATCTGAAACAACGCGTGGTATATAGGAAAGGTTAAATAGGACTGATCAGCAGAAGAAAACGCATTTTATACTGAATTAGGTACAGGTAAACAGGAGCCAGCAGCTGTGTTATACAGTAGATCTACACTATAGTGATCCCACACTCTTGCCAATCCTCTCCTGAAGGAAGCAACACCACACTTACACACCTGAAAAAGCTCACCGAGTATCACTACAGCTCACACCTTCAAAACTAAAATGGATCTGTGTTTGAAGAGACAAGCAAGAAATTGCGTTCGTTCTTGATGACTTTGAACCATGATTCTCAGCCATACATGCCTGATGCCGTACCAACACTCTTCATTCAGCCCACTGATTCCACCCCTTTCTTTGCCTCAGTTTCCCCTCCAGTTCCAACTATACTTGCTGAAAAGTCCTTGAACTGCTAACAATCCTCTTATCAAAGATTATAGATCAGACAAAGGCAAATTATAAAGTCTGGGTTGAATGCAAGGACATTTGGTAAATACCATTTAGAAAACACAAAAGCTGTAAAACAAACCCCAGACATTTATTGCTCTGAAGCACCCTTCGCTCTCAGTAATACCTAAATCTAATTCTCCTGCTTCTTATTTGCTTCTCACTTTATTGGGAGGCTTTTCTCAGCACAGGGTTGCCTTTGAGCAAAGGTAGATCAACCAAGAATAAAGTCTACTTCAGCAGAATCTGAGTGGTGAAATGCTTGGGAAAGGGAGCAGCAAAGAGGGAGATTAAAATGAAAAATATATACAGACTCTGGAAATAACACCAAAGCCTGCTCTCACTAGGTTCTTAGCACTCCAGTTGTCAGGGTACTCAAACAAACGCCCATAGAAACGGTGTGATGGACATCGTTATGCATCCTCCACAGAGACGTAGACACACATACTTACACAACCACATTTGTACATGAGCGAAGCCTCCAGGTCCTGAAAGATGCCTCACTGCTAACTTGGTAAAACGACTCTGATGTATTCCAATCCATCTCCAACCTGCTTCAATAGACTTGCTCTCTGCAGCACACGGCAGGTGGTGATGTGTCACTGGGAACTGTAACTCACAGAATAACTGGCCGCTTGGAGCTCCTTTGAAGTGATGTTACTGCTCTTGGGACATTTTCTAAAAGCCCTTGCTAAATGATCCATATCCTCTACTCCAGCTAAACAATAACTGATTTTTTTGTTCTAAGCACTGTCCTGTTGCCAACATACATTTCTCATTTAAGTTCTTCAAGCATTTTGTTGCCTCTCCAGCTTACTCTTGCCTCTCCATAAACTTACTTTATGAGCCTCCCCATCTGGTCTGTGAGACGTGTGTGCATGTTCTCTGTGTGTATCTCTATATACGGCTACTACCCAGACAGGTGTATGTTTGCTGACCACATAGCACGTACACGTGGCCTGTCAGGAGCTGCTGTGACAACACTGTAGAATAAGATTCTGGATCTGCTTCGTTGCTGATCCTGCTCCCCCATTCGATACCTGTGACCATGATGAATTATGTTGGACATCCTGGCTTCTCCTTACAGAATCACAGCCTACAACATAACACCTCTCCCTGGTGTTACACAGATTGTTTGGGGATTACAAGCTCTTTGTGCGCATTAAGACTCCATTTTTGGCCCATTACTATTCTGAATTTTATGCTGATAGTAAAGCAGATTGTTAGCATCACGTTCCTTTGTATCTGTTTGCCAATATCATGGAGCTTCAAAATATTGAATGAGGGATCTTACTGCACTGCCCAACCCCCCTGCTTAATATTAGTACCTTGAAGAGACGTGTCTTACACAATTGAATAAAGGTCAGTCCTATCTGGGTTTGGTCCGGAATAAAATGAATCCTCTACCACTTAAAAAAATAAAATTAATGTCCATAGCACTAACGAAGAGCCTCATTCTGGCATGTCCCTGTGGCTGGATGTGCCCTGGTTGCCAGGCTCAGAAACCAGCCCTACCGCATCCTGCTGTCCTGGTGTGGACAGCAGCTCAGCAGCTGTACGAAGCCTCAGGAGCAAGACCTCCTTTCAAGGGCTGCTTCATCACTGCAATAAGCACGGGATGCAAAACCACAGCCTGTTTTAACATTCTTGGGATAGCTTTGTGTGCTTAGGTTAACTGAAGAACGTAGCTGCCAGATCCCTTCTGCGCAAACCACTGGTCCCAGCAGGCAGTGTTGTCTGCTGGTAACCTGTCACATTATTTCTTCACAGGTTGTACTTGTCGCTCTTTGGGCTGGAGTTTAAAGAGAACATACACATAAGGCTCTTTTTTCACAGGAGCATCACACACGATCACCCCCACGCCACAAAGCAGGGTGCAGGCACTGCATTCCCAGCTGCTTTGTTTTGGGTGCATGCTACGGGTTGAAACACATCACTAGATTTTGTCTGTTTCTGCCCTTTGGTGATGTTTCATAACCCAGGATGCGTTTCTCCTTCGGGTCCTCAGCTGCGAACTTCACCTCACTTAATTCCTGCTATTGCAGGGACCTACGACCTTCAGAATACCTTTGGGCCCTCCTGCTCTTTTCTTACAGCACAGCATAGCTGTAGCTTGTGATTTTTACTGCAGGTCTTAAATCTGTGCAGGGAAGAATTTTTTGCTTCACGACTACGTGAAGCCATGGAGGGTGGATTCTTCCAGACACTTGCTTTACCCTCGCCTCAATTTTCTTTTTTCAAACTTGTCTTTCCAGAAGTTGAAAGACTGGGTTGGAGTAAACAGCTGAAAACAAAAATACTTCTTCTGGGAGTTGCAAACCAACATATTTTTCTAGGAAGTGAGCGTTCCTCTCCCTGCAGACGAAACACTGCTAAGTATCACCTGCAAATATCACTTAATCATCGGGGAAACATGCACAGCAGCTCAAATGAGTCCATGTCCTCGGAGGACAGGTCAGGCTCCTACTTCCCCAGATCTAAGCACAGTAAAGCTACAGTGTCAGTGAACACACCACATCTTGACACCTTCCAGCAAGTACTTGTACAAAGGTCTCCTCCAACACTGACACTGGATCATTAAACACAGCGTAGTGTACAAGTGCTTGAGACCCTATTTAAGATCAAGTATTCCACGCTTCAAAACACTGAATTTACCTGCCCTAGAAAGGGCAAGATCAAGCCTGTGCCTGGTACTCAAGGCAAGTGCTCTTAGGGAAGCATTTCTGGATCCACCTACACTCATCAGGGATGGTTTTAAGTCAACACTTACTGTAAAGAAAAGTCGAGAAACAACTTGCGGCCAACAAGCCTATATTTTGCTACAACACATTTTCCAGACACCTTCTGCTGTTGCCAGCCACCTCAGGTGTCACCAGCTGTGTGTCAAAGCTGGCAGCTGGGCCACGCGTCTCCGAGAGGAGGGGGATGGCAGACAGACATAGGGGGAGCATCTTATTTATGCACATTGCCCGGACTGTAAAAACTGTGATTCAGATGGGCAAGGAAAGGAAGGCCATCGAACTAAAAGGTTTGCTTTGTTGTTGTGTTTCTGTCCATCTTAAATTAAATAGTCTAAAGACTACAGCTTGCATAATTTAACATGTCTGTAAACATGGAACATGCATAATTGATGTTAAACAACACGCTAATCACCTCATAATGTGAATAAACAGGCAACCTACCCTCAGTTGATGTATAAGTAACAAGATGGAAGCTTGCTGGGCTCTACATAACAAGGTTTCCCCCCCGCCCTTACATTTGTGCCTCAGCATGATGGTAAGCCACAGCTTAGGCAGGAAACCTAATGTATTATTTATGCTAAGCTTTGAACTGAAATGCTTTCCTCTGCTTTATGTAAATATATATATTACTCCTTCAAACACAGTGACTGATTCTGTCAGGTCACTTTGAGAATAAGTTCTCTACTATAGCTAAAAAGGGGGCAGCCGTGTAATGAATGTTGATAGTAGGGCGAAACGCTTGTTTCTCAGTGCCGTGCACCACAGTCCCAGTCCTCTTCCCATTCCTGTAGCTGCTTTGGAAACCTCTCAGAGGTCCAAAGACTTACACGAATGTCTACACCAGGGAGCACTGCAAGAGATGCTTGCAAAAACGACCTGTGCTCTTTTACCACTGCCAACGTGACAACGTCACTGAATCCACTGCTGTTACTGCTTCTAAGACCAAAGTCCTGCTTTGCTGGTAATTAACACTGACCTTTGCATGAAATACGCCAAAGCAAACTGTTTGAAAACAAACTTCAAAATTATCCTCTGGTGGAGACACAGACATTGATAGGCACAGATCCTGATCCACGATCAGTGGTGTTGCAAATACAGATGCCATCAGCAGTGAGGTGGAAGTACTTGGAATGAAGGAAGGAAGGAGGTCTGTCTGCTCTCACAGAAACTGAGGGTTTCTATTCAGAGGAGAACAGAGAAATAAGGGAGAGCATCAAGGAAATAAAACAAACAGTAAAAATATATGGAGTAGGACTTGCAGAGGGAAAGCAACAGGCATGTCCTGCTCCAGCCACCAAGCAGCAGGCATTACAGGAAAGCCAGAAAGCCATGAACACCAGGAGAGTGAAAGGAAGGAACAGAGCTCTGGCTGACTTCAGAAATGCTGAAAGCTTAGGAGCAAATTCAACATGAGTTTTATCACATTTTGTCCTCCCAAGATGGTGCAGATGGGGGCTGATTTGAACCCAGAGGCACTGCACAAAAACACGTCACTGAATCTGCTTCCATCCAGCTAACACAATACATATGACCTTTGCCTCGTCAGAGGTCTGGCTTTAATTAAAATAAATCTTAAATCATTTACATGGCATTTCATTAAATGCACATTGAGTTAGACCAGGGCACCGCCAGTGCAATTTGATGTATCCAGGATACGAGCTGAGAAGCTAAGGTCATAACAGTGCATTTCTGATTCTCTCTTTTTTTTTTTTTTTTGGAATCTGCTGTTTAAAACACCAAATGATTTTTAACCTTGCTCCAGGCAGACCAGCTCTCTGCCACGGAATATGTTAGCCAGAAAAATTAAAAGACCACAGATAGCCACAAACAGATGCGAGTCATTCTGTTTTAATGCCAGAGCTGTTTCACCAGTGGCACGTTAGAAGTTTGACATGAGTTTCAGCATGCCCAGATTGTGCTTTCAGCTGAACAAGGGGTAAATATTTAATGCTGGAGGGGAAAGGAAAAAAAAAAAACCACAAACAAAAACCAAAACATCAACAAGGCAGAAAGAGAAACAAAAGGTTGTATGAAATAAGAGAATTGAGTAAAAGCCCTAAAGGATACTGGCAACATAACTGGCAACCAGCTGTACTGAGGAAAAAGTGGCTTTTCTGCCTCTGAAGGTGTAGGCATCCCTTTAGGGTGATGGCCATGCTGGCTGGAAAGCC
>NW_010425060.1:5501-8500 GCF_000710305.1 Buceros rhinoceros silvestris | reverse complement strand
TACTTAGGAAAAAGGTGCTTTTCTGCCTCTGAAGGTGTAGTCATCCCTTTAGGGTGATGGCCATGCTGGCTGGAAAGCCAATTGCTCGAACTCTAACTCCAAACTCATTCCCACTGTTCACTCCAGTTGTATCTGTTGAGGAGAATCCTCTTTAAGTGGATTACTTGGACTTCAGTATCTTAAGACACTAAATATTGTGGTTTTACCAGCTAGACTAATTTTGGTGGAGGTGGGTTCCATGTCATTGGACATGTCCTTGCACGATCAGCTTGCAAGGATGCAACTGCAACAGAAGGCAGGCAAAGAGCGGCAGAGGTAAGGGGAGAAGTGTTTGCACCAATACCTGGAGTGGTGAAGAGCTTGGCTGCCAGGGAAGAGTGAGCACACAGAACACTTCCACTAGGACTCAGAGACTCCGTCCTGGAGCAGCAAAGGACCATGAAGCCAGACTGGCTTGCTTAGGTACCTTTGTGCACTAAATATCTCCCCAGGAGAAATGGGATAGATGTAGCAGGTCCAAATCACTGAAAGTAAAGGATGTATCTCTGTCCACCATCAGTTTTCAGCTTCATACATCCTCCCTTTCGAGGAGCAGAGATACACCAGGTACAAAGCCACCTTTGCATACCCTTCCCGTGTTACACCAAGGGCAGCCTTGAGACCAGTATCTCCAGCATGCCTAGGTGAAAACCAGGTTTTGCTCAGTTTCCTGTGGCAAAACATTAAATGATGAAAGGGGGGGGATAAGAAAAAAATCACAATCTTAAGATTTGCAAAGCCAGGCTCCTGTTAGAGACATCTGCAAAACAAAGGCTTTGAACTGCAAGGATTTCTCCTTGGCTCCTCTCTCACCCCTCAGTGAAGCAGGAAATGCTCCATTGGAGGACAAAACTGCCTTTACTGGCAGCCCAGGGGAAGCAGGGAAATAGTTACCAGGGAGAGCAGGGAAGGTGTCGTGCTTCCTAGCAGCACAGCAAACCTTTTCTCTATTTACAAGTCAATGAAAGAAACAGAGTGTGCAGACACATGAGAGAAAGATAGATTATACAGAGGGAGATTGGTGCGAGAGTTACATTGCTGGGAATGAAACTCATCTCTAAGCCAGATGGAGTCAAGTTTGTTTACGAGTCTGAACTGTGATATCCACTCAGTCCATCTGGCTGATGCCAAAGGGAAGCCCTCTCAGCAGATACCCTGGAAGTACTGTTCTGCTCCAGCTTGCATGTCATCATTCCGCATTAATCAGCATGTTATCTACACTAGCAGTCAGGATATCATGTAGAGAAAACACCAAGCTATGAAATCCAACACTCTCTTCCTGATCAATACTAACAATTAAAAAAAAAAAGAAAAACCTCTTGAACAAGCCCTCACAAATTTCTGCAGCGGCATCTCCGCAAAGCCAGGCCCTGAATCTCGGTTATATAAAGGGTACTTTCCAGCCCTCTTACAACTTGCTGGTGCCTTATCGTGTCTGTTAATTGCATTAGCAGACCAAAAGCCCTGTACCACTCCCAGGGGATTTAAAGATCAAGACCACCAGGAATGTTTCTCTGGACTATTGTTTTTCCTGCCAACCACACTTACATTCAAGAGGGAAGATACAAGATTAGACATACTGCCACTAAGTACCGAGAGCGTTTAGGACACTGTCCTCATGGATACAGTTAACAAGTAGCCAAGTAAAACCACCCAGCTCCTTGTCGCAATGAGTTGCTAACGTGCAGTAATAAACTGGGGTGATGCTGGTACGTTGGCTTATACTTGCCCTTCAGAATCAGATGATGGAAGGCTCACAGCCACCATGGAGAAAAAGCTGTATACTAAAAACTATCTGTCTTTATATTTAGTAAAAATATGCTGTGGTGCAAAGCTGAGCAAAGACATCTGAGAAAACTTCACAGCAATTTACATTGAACTTGGTTTGGCCATACAAACTTTAAAGCAAATTTCATGTTTGGAAGGAAATGCTTTAGTGTGGTCAAACTCCTCAATTCGCTTACACAGTTTTGCCAGTGGAATAGAGTTTCACAGAGCAGATAAGGAAGGAATTTTTTACAGTGAAAGTGGTGAGACACTGGCACATGTTGCCCAGAGAGATGGCAGAAGCCCATCCCTGAAAATATTCCAGGTCAGGTTGGACAGGGCTCTGAGCTACCTGACCTAGTTGAAGATGTCCAACCTGCCTGCAGTGAGCGTGGACAAGACTGTCATAAAAATTCCTTCCAACCTAAACTATACATAAGCCCACACACAGCAGAGCTTCCTGAGCCCCTGTGAATGCTTCTGGGGAGCTGAACATCTGCTGCTAAATGGAGAAACAGGATCTTCCAGAATTAAAAGCCACATATCATACAACAGCTTGTATTTATGGTCCAGGCTCTGCCTGGGCTACCCCACTGCTTTGTTTTTTTCACAAGCAATAAATAGATTATACAACCATCAGGTTATAATGCTGCTTGTTTTCCACTGGGAAACAGCATATCCCCAATTCTCATCACCAAATAGGATTCTTATTAGAGGGCCTAAAAATCACACTAGACTTCCACAGACATGCTTCAGGAATCCAAAAGATTTTGATGCTGTTCACCAGGGAATGATAAGGAGTCTCGAAGGACACAGAGTTACGATTGTAGGCCCAACACCCTGGGCTTTTGGGAAGCTCTGTTTGCTTGGAAGCTTTCAGAAGAGCACTCTTCCTTCAATGCAACTCTTCCTCCCATCACAAGTGATGAGCTTTGCTGCTGTACTGGGCAGCTACGTGGAGAATTATTAAGAGGTTTTGTTGCTCGCTGATTGGGTTTTTTAAATCTATAGGGAACCTAGAGGATTACTAAAATTAGAGTTCAAGCTAATAGTCCGTGAAGGTAGGGAAACAAGGTCTTCCTTAGTCACCTTTCTGATAATAACAGAGTCTGGAACACGTCTCATACAAATCACAGTCTCTCCACTGACTTCAAAGGAGCACAGAGGGAAGAGAGAGCCCTTTGCATAAAGCA
>NW_010425060.1:0-5406 GCF_000710305.1 Buceros rhinoceros silvestris | reverse complement strand
GTGTCAACACAGTCTCCAGTGGACTGGGTATAAACTTTAGCTTTGTTCAGTGGGGAGCATTGCATATTATTCCAAACAAGTTTTCATGGTTCAAACATCTGGTGTAATTGCTAGCAATAAAACTCAATGAAGGCACCCAAAATAATATCCTCAGTGCTGGTGCCACAACTTTGTTAGCTTCATTTCTCTTCAGTGATGCAGGCTTAACCTCCCAAATTAAACAGAATGAATGAAATGAAAACAAGTACCCTTGCGTTTAATATTTGCTGTGCAAATTGCCTCTCATTTCAGAGGGGAAAATAAAAACGAAGCAAGAAACTTAAGTAGGGTAAAAGTGATGATTATTGCTTTTAATGCAGGAGAGCCTGTTCTGCTCCACTGTGGGTGCAGCCAAATTACTCCAGAGAACACTCGGTTTAAGTAGAGCAGAGAGTCTGCGGGACAACACCGTCATCTAGTGGGCATCTGCAGCTAGAGCCGTTCTCCTCACAAACTGCCGGTTTGGGTCCATATGAAGTGCTCCTCACATTTGGTACCACGATCCCGGGAAACCAAGCTCAGAGCCCCCTTGGTGAACCTAGACGAGAGAGCTACTCTTTGAGCTCCCTCATTACCCCCAAGTACAGAGGATGGTTCTCTTTGGAGTTCCAGACTTCAGTAACCAGATTTTCAGGGACAGAGCTGCCCCTACCATACCCTCTCTTACTAAGTCTCAGATATTTCCTTTTGGCAAACAGGAGAAAGATTCCTTTCCAGTTACGAGTCCATCAGCTATTCTCCAACACTTATTCCTCCAGCTCAACTCTCTTTCCTTCCTCCAAGTGTCCTCCTTGTTCCTAAGACATACTGTCACCCGGCCCTGCCTTCAGGATGCTAAGCATTGGACCTTTCTTCCAGAGGATGCTTAGCAGCGGGACTGACTTCTCCATCTAGCTGGGCGAAGAAAGACTATCAAAATAACAAATTCTTACTACAGTTTCACGTTCTGTTCTTCTGCAATCACTCTCAGCAGCACTTGGAGCCTGGATGAGGCCAGAGCTAGGACTGAGAGTTTCACATGGAGGTTACAACACTTACGATTTGTTGGTGTTCTGCATCAAGCTCCTGTTTAAAAGATGAGTCTTTGCTGTCAAGACACCTGCCTGGTTTAGAGTTGCGGGGTTTTTCTTCCATGTTCCCGCTCATCTCATTTTTCTAGCAGTCCCTCTTTCCTTACAGTTCTATATCCTCATCAAGATTTCCCTTTATGACAGTTTATCCCTCCTTCAAAAATATTAACCCACTTCATTTTCTGCCTTCTGGATAAAAAGATAAAAGGGCTCTGCATGTATCGGTTTAAGCTCTTAATAAACAGAACCAGCAACTATATACCTCATTATGCCATGCAGAGCCATATATGTGCTCTGAGTTTAAAGCTGGTAGCTAAAATCCATTCTGTTTCTTTTATGAGGTGGGATTGCAATCAACTGCTAACGAGACTCCAAATTCTTCACTCCCTGCAGAGGAGGACAGAGATATATTTACTAGTGGAACAGTGTAAGAAAAGGTGGGGTCTTAATTCCAAAGCAGACATGTGTATCATGAATTAACCAGCCAAGATTAACTGCATCGCTTTGGGATCATCAGGGTTGCTATGATGATTGCATTATACAATCCTCATCAGGTCCTATGGGCTTTTAATGTGTAGGAAGGTCAGACACTGTCATCGTCCTCAGAGCATTCGATACTTCACTGTACATGGAGAAGACCAGAACACTCTCAAACATAATCTTGAGCTGCTTTTACAAACACCTCCTTTTGAGGGCTACAGCTACCTCCAGCTTCATCAGCTGGTTGCGCCACTTGCAGGTGACCATATGTATCAATTACAGAGAAACCTTAGTCGTCTTTACTCTACTCATCCTCTGAGTTTTTCCTCTTGTCAAATAATTTACTCTTATTACCCAAAGAGATGCACTGATGCCTTTAAAAAAAAGGCTTAACCTGAAGTTTCACCTTTGAGTCTCAAATCACCAAGCACTGTCAGAGCAAGCTCACTGTGAACCTGCAGAATGGGTGTCTCCCTACTCTTCTTGCTGTGTAACAGCTCTTCCGTCTCTTTTTCTGCTTTCATCAGATAAATCTGGTGTTGGAAATCCCACAGACATTGCCTTTACTTCCATTTTGACTTAAAGACACTAAAGAAAATACAAGTGTAGTTTAGCTTTGTGGTGAGGATTACATTAACTCAGCCATCGAGCAAAAAAGTGTTTCTAAGCTTATAAAAGCTTTACCGAAACTAAAAAGAAGTTGTGATCACTGAAACCAGCAGCAGCAAAGCAAACCTGAAGAACAAGCATTCAGCTTGCAGTATTTGTTTAAACGTGTAAGTGGGCAGTATTTGAAACTAGGGGTTGGATCCTCAGCATAAAAACAGTGAAGGAAAACCCAGATACTATGCTTTACAATATTCTCACACGAGATTATCCCAGAAGTCTCACTTGAAGCCACTAGATGTCATTCTTGGACCTTCAGTCGAAGTAATTGTTTGTGGGTTTTTCTTTTCCCCCCTTCTAGCTGTTATACCCCTTGCCACAAAGAATGAAAACCTTGCCTTCATTTTACATTTTAATTCACTGTGATGGTTCCACAGGAATGTATTGGGCTTAATGCTTATAGGAGAAGACACATGCCAAATACCTCCTGTATGAGATGGGAACTGGTCTGCTCATAATTCAGCTCAGTACATGATCTTCTGAAAAGGAACTCTGCTTTCAAGAACTTTTTGTTTAAATATTAAACTTATCCTCAGCATTGTTTAATCTCTCTGGAAACACTAGAAGAAAGCAGTGTCTTCCTGTGGGGGGCTTGGGGAGTTGGGGTTCTTTTTTGTCATCTTCTGTTTGCCAAAGCCAGAGGTGTAAAAGAAGATGATGTTCCTGGAGGTCTTGTTATTTAAGGAAAGTCTCTGATGGAGGTGAAGTGCACCACTAACCCCACTGTAAATCCTGAAATTTCTCCTTGTGAAGAGGGAAGAGTATGAAGGGTGGACTGGTCTGCTCATAATTCAGCTCAGTACATGATCTTCTGAAAAGGAACTCTGCTTTCAAGAACTTTTTGTTTAAATATTAAACTTATCCTCAGCATTGTTTAATCTCTCTGGAAACACTAGAAGAAAGCAGTGTCTTCCTGTGGGGGGCTTGGGGAGTTGGGGTTCTTTTTTGTCATCTTCTGTTTGCCAAAGCCAGAGGTGTAAAAGAAGATGATGTTCCTGGAGGTCTTGTTATTTAAGGAAAGTCTCTGATGGAGGTGAAATGCACCACTAAACACACTGTAAATCCTGAAATTTCTCCTTGTGAAGAGGGAAGTGTATGAAGGGTGGAATTGAGACATGTAAAGCGGGAGGGGGAGACAGGAGCAGGAGCACAGCAAGCAGCCCAAGGCAGGATACCAGGATCAAAAGGAATTTGAAGAAAACCCCAAACTTTTCAGATTGCAGGAACCAGGCTATGACACCTCAGGGAAGACACTACACATGGCCTTGGTGAACAGCACAACAGAACTGTGTTGCATTCAGAAACAAAAAGCTTTCTGGTGTCAAATCCCGATCATGCTACGATAAAGCCTGAAGCTCCAGTCAGCCTTATTCCAAGTCCAGGGCTGCAGACAGGATATAGAAGCTCTTTGACACACACAGGCTTCAATCTTTTGCCATGAAGGTTACTTAGATGCTTGAGTAAATCCATCTGACCCTTTCTCAAGGTTGATTAATCAAACACACTGGATAAACATTCCCTTGCTAGCAGCAAGTGCTCTTTGCTGCAGAGCGATGCGCTCTCCGAGCTGATCCCAGCCAGGAAAGGTCACTGCTTCACAAGGCACAGCCTCACCTCGGTCCAGACAGCAGCTTTGGTATGCCCAGATCTCAGCAGAGCACAGGTTTTAACCCTGGCGGGATTAACCCAGCTCCTCACCTTGCAATTTCAGTTTTTAGGGAAGGAGCCACACGGAATAGCCCTTAAAACCAGCAGAAATATCCACCAGCTCCTCCTGTTAGGGTCAGTTCCTCTGGGTCCCCTTCTCCTTCCTGCAGCCAAGCAGGAGTTCACTGATCACTGCCCTCCATGCTTCTCCCTGCATAACTTACAGGAGAGCAATAATCAACAGGTTTAAGATACGCTGCCTGCCTCTCTGTGAAGTACAGAAGGAGGAGGATTCCCATTGCCAGAAGGACCCGAGGGTGCCTGTCGTCAGCAAAACAGCAGATGTGCTCGAGTCACCTGAAACCCACCGCATTTGTGCTGGCTGTCACAACACCCTGTTCCTGTTCCACTTCCCACATAATCTCTAAAGTTTAAGCATGTGGAAGTGATGATCTAAAGACCAATACTTAGACTAAGGGGGAAAAAAAAAAAAAAGAAGACTGAAAATATAAATGTTCTGATCTAGTCAGGAAGCAGAAAAAAGTAGCATCTCACACAACTAAAGCAACCTGATTGCAACAGACTCACAGGAGAAAGCTGCACAGTCTTCACACATGGGACAACTGGAGAGTAATAAACAGATCTAAAGAATGCAATCTGTTTGGGAAGAGAGCGGGCTTTTTACCAAACGAAAAACTTATGCACCATTGAAGTGGAAATAATTCATCCGGCATCAGTGAAAAGTCCCATTCCAGCACTTTTTCTCCTTTGGCATACTCAAAAGTGAAAAACCTTCATGCAGGGATGGTTTCATTCATCACAAGCTACAACCGTCAGCCACGGAGAATGAGGTGACCACCGACAAGTATCTCCACACAAGAGTTCAAGATGCAGCTGAACAAAGACTTTTCTCCCGGACAAAGTCACTGAGCTTATAAAATAGCACATTCTGTAGCTGAAGAAGCCTCAGTGGTCCTTACGACGGACACATAGCTGTAATTACAGCTAAGCAGCTGCTTGCTCTCAAATCTCGACTCAGTCTGTTTTATCATATGAAGCTGCTTCCTATATAAGCAATCAACTTGACAAACAACCCAGATGTTCTCTGCCTCTCCTGCACTGTAGCAGCTATGTAAACTATGATGCTCTTCATCTTCAGCATTCCTTCTCCTGACCAAGAAATAGGACGTCTGCAGTCGGAATTTGGGACACAGCATTACATACCTCTCTCGGAGGCTGTCAAGTACACCCCAGTTCAGCTTTGGTGCTGTGAATCCAAGGGGCAGAACAGCCTGACCACGTCATTAAAGAAGCCTTGATTTATGCAGACGGTAAACTGGAGCTGGAGTAAAAAGATCTCGACAGCACAATGCAATCACGCACAAGGGGTAGCTGAGGATGAGTTCAGGGCAGGTGTTCTGAAGAATCCACATCTGTATCGTGAAGCAGCAGGCAGCTTATCTAAAAGCACAAGGCTGGGGCCAGAGTCCGAAGAGTCCTGGTT
>NW_010425059.1:90288-116556 GCF_000710305.1 Buceros rhinoceros silvestris | reverse complement strand
ATTATTTTAAAAAATTAAATATTAAAATGTGATTACTACAGTTCAACAGACATTGCAAATACAAAGTGACAAGAAGAAATAGAAGAGGCCAGCAGTCAGTATTTCTGACCCCAGAACCAAACACACCATTTGCACTTCCAGCCTCCCTTCGGAACTGTCTGCAGAGGTGGATCTAAGCAGTACGTGTGGTAGCTGATGTCGCAGTCATCACAGAGGAGCAGCCTTCCTGGATCTGTTGCCTTCCCACAGGCTTCACACACGGTGCACTCCAGGCACCTCCAACCCTTGCTAAGCACCACTTTAGTAATCTGCAAAAGGCAAGGTGGAAATTATTTGGAAACTGCTCTAAGAAGTGCAATAGTGATATAAATTGAAGTCTGGCTAGTGAAGCATGGGATGCTCCTCTGTGCAGACGATCCACATCACAAGTAGCTGTTTTTATCCATTGGACTTCCTGAAGCTTCAATTAAAAGGGCATGGATTAAACAAAAAGAAACTGTAATGACTGACATGTGATTCTGTTCTAGAATATAATTTCTTCAGATAAACCAACACACCAGAGAACATACCCTGCACTAGATCTACATGGAGATGTTTACATGTTTACTCCTAATAGCAACAGCTGGTCCTGCAGGCAGGAAGGAGAACTCACAGCAGCTCTTTTTCAGCAGTGTAGTAAAGCCAGGATTCAGGTTGCTCCAAATCCTGTATCTTTCCTAAATTATCTGTCATAACGAGTGCTGGGGTTTTAGTCATCCGAAGCAAACAACCAATTTATTATAATTAGTATATAACATAGGGGTAGTATATAAACACAAAGCCAAATTATAATTCATGAAAGATGTACATGGCATTTTTCAAGTACATTTAAAATAAAGTTTTGCGACATGTTTAAAAAAATCCCACTTTTACACAGATGTACTTATATAATAAACAGAGTGCATAGCGTATATATTGCTGTAAATAGTTTATTATGTGCTTGCTAAGTCATCTCATACCATTAAAATTTAATTTTCACACATTCTCTCCTAAACTAATGAATGTAAAATGTATTAATTAACCACTCCAACTGCTGTCAATTCTGACAGCCAACAGACAAATTGAATCAACTAAAGCGTATGCCCTCAGTAAATGAAGATGCAGCATCATTTTTTTCTTTGTTTTTAACTCTGCTTGTATTTAGGTTTTAAGCTTATATCTCAAACTGTTATTTTAACCAACTGCTGGATAATCAGTGCTATTTATGGTTGCAAAATCACAAAAAGGTTAATTTCTCTTGAGGCAATGTATACTATAAATGACATTTAATTAAAGTCTTTCACAAGTCGCATACAAATAATGGTCACATTAGCTGATGAATATCTAACAAGTTAATGACTCCTCTAATTACCACAAAACCAAAGGCAGCATAGTGCTATTAAAGTGCAATACAAACCCAGTGTAATCGAGCAATTATTTTATGTGACAAAAGTGCTCACCTTAATACTGACGCAGTAGGGATGGTAACACTGACCACATTGAGAACAGGCAAGCAACCTCCCCTCAGCACCTTGGCCAAAACTCCCACAAACTACGCACATATCCTGAAATGACAAAGAGCAGATTCTCAACACGTGCCAGACACTAAGTTCTGAAATTCTGTAAAATCCAACTGTACAGCTGGATTGCTGTACAGTTTAAATCCTAACAAGGGCATTAATTTACTTTTTTCTAATTAAAGCCAGAGAAAGGAAAATACAGTAACTATCATCCTAACCTGATGGAGAGTGAACTTGTCACTGTTAGAGAAGAGGACAACGGTATTATGCATTGAGTTTTCTTCTTCATCTTTGTTAGATGAAATATCCATAGTTGAGACCTATTGGGAAAAAAAAAAAAATCACAAAACATAAATAGCAAGTACGTCACATTTTCTGAGACTAGACAAGATGAAACTTTCTCTCTAAATATGCTAATTTTTGATAAAACCAGAGAACACAGGCTTTGCAAATATTTATGAAAGTTCATAGTGTATGAATAAAAGCTATCTACATCAGAAATTACTGTATTCACATTTTCACGACTGTACAAGCATCATCACTATTTCAGTTTTACAGACACATTGTCTTCCTTTCCTTCATTCATCTTTACGCATCACCCCACTGCACGTTAAAAGGGAAAAGGAAGGAGAGAGGCAGTTAAGAAAAAAAATCACTAGTAGTAATTGTCATACTGTGACCAGTCTGCTCCGTTCGCGACATATAAACACTGAAGTTCTCATCAAAAAGTTAATTGCAGCAACATACTTTTGAGTACTAATTCAAAGAAATGTAATCGGCCCTATATTGGCTAAAATGTGGTTTAGCTAATCTTCCTAGTATGTTAGAGGAATAAGCAGGAGTTCTAAAGTTACAAGAGTTAAGCGCCTCTCGGTAAGGAGTTTCTTGATGAGGCTTATCTATCTTGGCCATAAAGACTCGTATTGAACTTGAAACGGCTGTTTTGATCTCAATCCATAAGCTCTTTCTGCAGACAGTCATTCTCCTTTTGATTAGCAGATCGTTACTCTGACCTGCCCTTTACTAGTTCAGTGTATACACGTACATGACTTCAGCTGCGTTCTGAATTTCATGCAAATCTCGCTATGCAAAAGTTGTTATCCATGAATTTCAATAAACAGACCTAACTACTGACTCTCTGAACTCAGAGCGGCCACGGAAGACAAGAGCACACAGTTCTCTGTAAAAGAACAATTACAGGATAGAGAAATATAACTTTGTTTGATCAACTGTTCTGATTTTATAAATGTGGTTAATTTTAAATACAGTTTAAGTCTTACACACATAGTTTAGTTTAAATTAATAATTTAGCTATTTAACAAATCTTAACATCACTCTGGAGACAACTGTAAATACCATTACAACAGCTACAGGAATCTCTCTGATACACTGTTCCTGAAACTCAGCATTTGCTGAGGAATAGCTAAAAAAGGGTTAATGTATTTTAGCAACTGTATAGTCGAGAGCACTGCAGCTGTAACTAACTCATTAATCAAAAAAAACATTCAAAACACTTCTTGATACATTCGGGATGAGCTTTTCCCTCCCATGTATTTCTACAAAGTTCTTAGAATTGCTTGCACCACAAAACCAGGATTTGAAGGGCTGAATCACTGCGATTTCGAGGCTTTCTTAACGCACGAGTTAACCTGTAGCCACCTTCTTCCCCATTCCCGAGATACACCAAGGCATCTCCAAAGCTGTGCAGTTGTCCACTGGACATGATCCCATGCTCAGTAAGAATCAGTTTGTCCAAAGGGGCTGAAAATACCCTGTTTCAAATGCTGGTCTCTTGGTACTGCTGCTTTCATCTACTCTGTCACAAGCCAGCCACATCTCTGCTGGAGAACTCTGAAGCTGCCATTTACTTGATGAGTCAAAGGATCAAATTTCTACAGGAAATTGTGGAGAGTGATGTCCATTTTGTATTTAACTCAGTATCTTCTGTTCAGTTACAAAATTTTTTTAAGACTTTGTTCTGTAACACCCAATTTCCCTTGAAGAATAAACCAGCGCTTTGTAACATAGAATCACAGAATGCTTTGGATTGCAAGGGATGTTTGAAGGTCATCTAGAACACTCCCCTGCAGTGAACCATAACATCTTCAACTAGATCACATTGCTGAGAACACCATCCAACCTGACCTGGAATGTTTCCAGGGATGAGGCTTCTACCACCTCTCTGGACAACCTGGGTCAGTGTTTCTCCACCCTCACGGTAAAGAATTTCTTCCCTACATCTCCCCACTTTTAGTTTAAAACCATCACCCCTTACCCTACTGCAGCAGGCCCTGCTAAAAACCTGCCACCATCTTTCTTAAGGGCCCTTTAAGTACTGAAAAGGCTACGAAAAGGTCTCCCTGGAGCCTTCTCTTCTCCAGGCTGAACAACCCCAGCTCTCTCAGCCTGTCCTCACAGCAGAGGGGTTCCAGCCCAGTCATTTTTGTGGCCCTCTGGACCTGCTCCAGCAGGTCCACGTCTTTCCCATGCAGAGGAATAAATAATTATGTGAATCCCTTTGATTCAATGAGTTGCCTTTGACTAGCCTGAGTGGAATTAATCTTGTGCCTTTAAAATTACGTATTCACTTATGAATCTTCACCATCCAAAGCTTTAAAAGTGATCAATGACAGAGACATTTGTTCCTTTTCCAGATCAATACCAGAGTATTCCCAGAAATTATTATACAGGCAGAAAAAGTGGCACAATACTGTATAAAATCGAACAGATGTAGGAAAGAACATGAAAAGGTCTAAAGAGAGTCTGAGGAATTACTTCATGAAAGCATAAAAATGAGTAAGCCCTTGTATGAACATGAGGAACAGAACACCTCTCAAAATCTGCAGGGGTGATTGATAATCAGACTTTAAAAGGCATGTTCAAAGAAGCTAAGTCCGTAACAGGGAAAAAACCTATTAATTTTTTGCAGTCCAGGTTTCCAATTATTTTTCATACCGAAATCCCCCTTATGAGGAGCAGAGCAGGCCTATATAGGGTTTCAGAGTTTTAAAAGGCCTACAGGTATGAAATATCTCAGTTATCAACTGCAGTGAGCAAGACTTGCTTAGAATCACTTCAGTGCTGTAGGAACGGGAGATGGCAAATGTAACTACCAATTCCTCAAAGGTTTCTGGGGGGAAGCCATGTACCAACCATCCTACAGAGTTTCTGACATCTGATCGTAACAAAGAACTTGCAGACACATCGATATATACTTTTTAGAGTCAAGGAAGCTTTAATTATGGTAATTCAGGATCTAGCAGAGCTCTCTGAAGGAGTCAGCAAGCCTGGCAGCAAGGAAATGTGACTGATGTAACTTGTGTTGCGACCAAATTCTTTTTAACAAATTCCTTCAACCATGCTCCTTAAAAAAAGGTAAACCTATGTAAAATTAGAGGAGTGGTCCATATGTTGAGACAAGATATGAAATAAAGTCTAGAATAAGTTCTCAGATTTCTATGTCTGCTAACAGGCTGGGTGTTCAACACACTCGTGTGCAGTCTCAAAAATAAAGCAAGGCACAAGGTGACAAAGCTTGCCAACAGTATAAAAATATTTACAGTAATAGCAAATAAAAGACAACTGTGAAGAACTGCACAAGAACTTTATAAGGCTGAGTGCTGGGCTATAAAAAGTAAAACAAATGAACGTGACAAAACACCTGACAAGGGTGGTTAGAAACAGCGAAGTGTGTCCATACAAGGACCAACTCAAAATACTGGGATTCTCCAGACTAGCAAGGAAAGAGATAATTAAACTCCTGTCTAATAAATTTTTAGTCTGAGGACTGATTAAGACACTTAGTTGATCTAGTTTCTTCAAGAATTGAAGATTAAAAAAAGGGGAAGAGGGGGGAAGGAAAAGGAGGAGAAAGTATGTTCTGTAGAATCTGGATGGCATGGATGGAGAAGGTGTATAGAAAACAACTCTGCACTGCCTCTTCTGTCAGAGCACTAAGGAGCAGGCAATGAAACAAGCAGACAGCAATCAAAAACATAGGCTGACGAGCTGTAGAACTAGAAAAGGGTAACATGGTTTCCAAAAGTTTTTAAAAGTGAATAGACAAATTCATGAAAAACAGCTCCAACAGAGGCTGTCCAAGACAAAGATACCACCTCCTGTTCGGCCAGTCCCCAAGCCACGAAGTGCTGAAGTGTCTCCTCCTTTAGGCCTCTTCTGTTTCAGCACTCTTCCCCCAGCACTCAGTTTTGCCTCCCTGCGTAGAAGCAGCTGGGGTCTGATCCGCTACAGCTGCTGTTACATTCTTACGCACACAAATTGCTCTCCCATTTTCTGTTGTTCCAGTGAGTGCTGTCTTTACCCAGCATGTTCTCCAGATGAGGAAATGGAAGGAGTCCTCCAAGACTCTCAAACAGTTGTGAGTTTAAGTGGCAAGAGCATCATAAAACTGCGTAAGACCCATTAAGCTACAGTGCCCTGGTTCTTCATCACAAACAATAATAGCCAAGCTTTATCAAACACCTCTGCTTTTTAGTGCTCTTTGGTTTTATACAGTGTTTTAATACAAGAATTATGGCTGAAGAAATTTATGTTGCATTATCAAATTACAATGTAACTTAAAAATAAATGTTCTTACCCCTGGAACGACTACAGTCCCAACTCCATTTTTCAGTTTTGATCTACCTCTGCCACCTCTTCCTGAAAGACCTGCACCACGTGGCCTCCGCTTCCCTGGGAATCCTGATCCATGGCCCTATTCAACAGAAGACAACAATTGAAGTGCAACCTGAAGGTCTTCTGTTATGTGGGATTCAAACTTGTTCAATACATCATCTAGGGAAAAATGTAAGTAAAAAAGCCACCCTATGATTTCAAGTGAATATGTGCACACTAGGCCATAGCCATCAAGTCACTGTATCAATCATTGTGAAGTACCTTCAACTACTTACACGACATAATATGATCACCTTTATCACCAGTGAGAAACCAGCCAAAACCAGAAATGTCTATTTTCTGCTCAGGAATAACTGGAAATACAGAAGGTTTGAGGTTTTTTTCCCCACCGCTGCAAAGTATCCAGCGTATCTATTCTTTATTCTGTGATCCATTTCTCCTTTCTCTTTAAACAGTTCAGCTCAGGCAGCCATGGGACTTCTGAAAGGGGTCTGGACACTTGATTACTTGCAATCATAGATGCTTTTCTTATGCTATGAATAACCAAGCAAAACCTGGGAATTATTAGATCTCAATCCTGCTCCCAAAGCAAAGCAGGATCTGGCTGCACAAAACTCTCTTAATTCAGCAGATACAGAGAGAGCTTGTTGTTTTAAGAACATCAATTACACTCGGATCAACATTCCCCATAACATGATGTTTTTCTTACAAAATAGCCACTTCTTTTTAGAAAGCTTCTTTCTCCCCCTTCCTTATTTTTGATGCAGACAGACAGCTGCAGTGTGTGCTCTGGAGTATTCACAGTACGTCCACCATTAACTGTGGACAGGTATGTCTTCAATAATAATTACCTGATACTAATACTGTGACTTGGTCTCAATATTTATTTATTTATTTTAAAAGTCATTAAACACAAAGAGGCTCTCTAACCTTCCCTAATCACTTCCAGGGAGAAAAAGAACATATTCAAATGTCCCCAAGTTCTGGCTGGTACATCAGAGAACTCCACAACGTGTTTCAGAGCCTCTGATCTGTTTAACTGATGATAATTACAGTATAGACTCAAACAAGCATCTTTTCTACTACAAAATAAGCCATGAGATTATTTATTGCATTTCAAAATTGTGAATAATCTCAGCTCCTAATACAGCCCAACTCCATCCACAGAGTATCTAGATACAGAGCCTGTATCCAGACGTTTGTTGGAAAATACTTGTAATACCAAAGGAAAACATTTACTCAATAAAACAATGTTAATGGAACCACAAAGCTCCTTGGGGATGGTGCATGAACAGTCTCTACTGATGGAGACAGGAGTTCGCTGGATGGAAAGCAGCACTGCGGGCTCAGTATTACCAATGATACTTTTCAAATATGCCAACTCTTCGTTTTAAAGAAGATACAGAAATTTATGGTCATAATTAAAGGGAGAATCCAAGTATCCCAATGTGAAGATTTTATTAACGACCATCTATTAATAGAAAGGGAAAATAAATTGACTTACTCTTACACAATGAGATAATATAACACAATACTGTTTTAGGAAGTGAAAGGACAGATGCTACCGAGGGCTGAAATATTTATATGTATGAAGGTGTTGTCCTTACATACATGTGGAGTTAACACATATGCACACACAGGACACACAAGCATCGATTTTTTAAGATGTAAACTTTCCTGGCATGTTTCTCATTTTGTCTGTTTCAGACCAGGTATCAGTATTGTTATATTCACAAAACTAGTAACAGGAATAAGCACATATTTGTATCAATGTTAATGCTGAATATTAAGCTGAAAATTAATGCTTGAAGCAGCAAAAGCTAGGCTAATGTCAAAATAAAATTAGCATGAGAGTTAAAGTGAAATGAAAACAAATCATTTGGAAGCTACAGCTATTTGTCAGAGTTTCACCGCTTAGCTTTTTTGCCTTTATTTAAAAATAATGATTTCACTTAGTTTCTTCAGATATTTTTAATGGTAACTGTCACTGTGGATACTAGCTTTGGTCCATCTAATCAGGTAGGAAAGTTGTTATTTATTCCCCCATAAGCTAAAAACGATGTCACTTTGAATCCACTCTGCAGGATTTCTCCACAGCAACCAATTCAAGCCACCCTTCAGATCTCTGCTCATTTCTGTTCCTGGCTCACCTTACTGCCAGTCTTAAGGATATTTTCCTTCTCAGGTAATTTATTTTGACAGCTATGTAAAGCCTACCACAAAATGTGAAGTCCTCAACACACACAAGAAATTGGTAATACAAGCTATTCTTTGCCACTGAAAATCAGGACGACGCCATCGTACTGTCCACTCTGGAAAGCACACATTTTTTAACCTGAAAGCTCCAGAGTTGCAGTAATTTTTAAAGGCCTTAGACAGTAACAGAATGAAAGATTAATTCAGTTGTGAGATAAAGAATTTCATCACTAGTCTCTACAGCAGAAAGATAGCAAGGGATATATGAAAATAAATTCAAATTATTTACCACTTTGATGCTCCAAATGGCACTGCCAGGAAGCTGTCTGGATTTAAAAATGTCCCGACCTTCTGAAATGTCTGGGGACCAGGAAGGTGGGCTGACTGTATTATTGGTACTCCAAGCCCCCTAGGATACGGTAGGTGAGAAAATAGATGTATAAAACTTCGCAACATAAAAAAAGGGAAAAAAAAAAAAGAAAAAAGCAAGCAACAAAAAAACTCTGAAACGCAAAGCACATGCAGGCATAGGCATTTCTATGTTAACTTAAGTAGCCAATTAGTTTATCGAGGGAGAGGAAGGTGAGAAATTTTTAGATTCTCTTTGAAACATACACTAAAACAAATATTAAGCTCCAACTGATGGTTAAGTACAACAAAATGAGTTTTATAAACAAAGCATAATAAAAATCGAAAGCAAGCAATCATCACAACAACAAATTATATCCCTACATTTTATTGCATCAAATGAAGACGACAGTAGTTTGAGATGATAACATCCCCTTTTACACTTCAAATCACATTTTGAAAGAACAGATGGCATTAGTCAACTTTTGAGTCTAAACTACTGACAATCACAGTAAGGACTGGATTGAGAAGCTTGTGAAACAAAAGGAATATAAATAAAGCATTTGAAAAAAGAAAAAAATTTAGCCATGGTAATTAACAAAGTATTTCTTTCCTGAAAGTTTGCTGCAAATAAACCATTACAAACCTCCACTACGAAGTTTTTTCACCCCAGTGTTTTCATGTTACATGGTGCTATCAAATTTTAATACGTTATTATAGACATGTAATAACATACATCCATAGGCTGTACCTACACACTCTGTTTAACTAATCGATTATTATCCCTGTTTGTATAGTTCCCATCATGGTGAAGTATTTTATAATGCTGTCACAAGAAACAAGGCAAAACAAGAAGAAAATGTTAAGACACAAGAAAGAAAAATCTGAAGTTCCTCATACACATTAGAATCTATAGAAGGCTTTCTCGAACCCGCCGTAAAGACTGCAGGAGATAGCGATCATAAATAACTTCATTCTGAATTTACACAGCAGAGTGGTTAAAGGATAATATGTCTTCCTAACTCTTAAGTTTGTGAGAGTAAGGAATAAGGAATACCAAGATGAGAAGTAAACCAGATGAAAAGTAGAGATTTGCCTTCTCGAGAATGACATTCAGCAGTGGAACCGCAGGGATGATACGGAATAACCTCATGCATACTAATAGTCCAAACTATTCACACATGCCTAACTGCTCACACGGGCAAGCCCAGGCACATTTACACCTTTGAATACTGGTCTATACAATAATAAGCATTGAGAAAAATGAGATAGCTCTGCAAAACGTGGGTTGGCTGTTTTCTGTTTTTTTTTTTTTCTGAAATGAAATATTCTCCATCAAGAATGTGTGGGAAACAGTTTCTTTGGAATCAACAACTCATCAAAACACCCATTTGTCTCAAACCGTAAATTGGTATTTTGCTTTACACTGGTACTGAGTGAAGATAGAGCTGCTACTCAACTTCTGGCCAGAATTATCACAGGCAAGATCTTCCTAATCCATGCTAGGCACAGCCAGATTAGCTCAATTTGCTGATGAAAGTGAGTATGTGCTAACACCTCACTTCCCCTCAAGAGGATGGCGAAAAGCTCCTGTGATGCCTTCTGCTTGCAGAGCTGGGTAGGTAGTGACCTGTGGTTGCTCTCATAGCTCAGTATTCAAACTGGCACAACAGGTCCAAAAGAAGACGTTTGTCAGGGACCTAAAAGCCTAATTATGTGTAAGACTTGCATTTTAAAAATGCCAACACGGTCCACGTGGTACAGCCCTCAGTGTGTCCACAGTGGTACTCAGCACAAATCTGTTTTCTAGTTTAGCTACGCCTGCACGGGAGAGGGAATATGGACAACACAGCACTTCAAAAAAGAAAAAATTCACAATTCTCCCCACACAATGTAGTAACCAGACACACAACCTACAAACTGCTCAGTGTCCAGAAGACTACCGGTGTGTTCTCAACTGCCCACCGTGACCTCCCATCTGCCATGGTGCTTCCACAAAATGCTCCAGCTGAACTGCTAGTGCCAACTCCTGCTCCCCTGCACTTGGGTTAAAGTGAATTTGCTTCATTAGACACTTAAATTGTAAGATTTTGCTATCCCAGCTTTTGCTTGACTTCAGTTAGAAGGTCATCACGTAGGCAACTGACAGTCAAAAGCATCAACAGCACTGAGCAGAAACCTTCTGCACCTGCATACCTAGAGATGGACGAGAGTCCCTGCTCACATCCAGGATGTAAGGGCGTAACATGGACAGAACTGCACCGAGTCAGAAATGGGGGGGAAAGCAAGAAAGCAACTTTCCACGGAAACAGAGGTTTGATATTCCTACCCATCACATTCCTGAGGTGACTCTGCTGAAACACACGCCACCCTTCACCTGTGCTGAACCACCCTGGGCTCCCTGCATGGTCAGCAAAGAGAAAAAGGTGTTTGCAGAGCGCAACCCACCGCATGGGATGGAGGGTATCACACTGGTCTCACCCTACACGCCCCCGGTTCTCTCCAGCGACTCCGACAGGAACCTCGAGGTGACTGCAGCAGACCTTTAACACTGCAGATATTTGCAGTTGGGTGAACCCCACTCCTTGAACCTGCAGCAGCTTCTCTCCTGCAGAAATGGCTACGCTGAAGCCTGCTTTTTGTTGCACTCGGAGCACTCTGGTTTAGGAATCACTGCTCTGTCAAAATCTCCTGTTTTCACTAGGCACCATCACACTAGTTAGCAACTAAATCAGCAGGTCTGTGGCAATGGGAGATTTACCTTTACTGTGCTAGCCATATTTTCAGTATGTTCCATTTTAGCAAGATAAAGTTTAAAATGTCATTGAATTTCAGGTATAGTTTGCCCATATTTCTGAAATTCGTAACGCATAGTAAGTAACTGTTCTCATAATATGGCCACTCAGAGAAAATCTGTATAGCAGCACAAAGAACATCTGCGTATGGTAGAAACAATCTTTACATTAATCTGTAAGGGAGGTAACATGCTGGCTTAAGGGTCAGAATTCAAGATCTCAAACATGCGGAATACACTTAATTAGCAACTAAAACTACCTACTCTTACTTGGGACGTACAAAATTATTTTCCTTTTAAAAAGATACACTTCTCTAGTGATTAAATATATTCAAAAGAATAAAAAGCTAATAGAATATTAAATCTGAATATGAAATATTTGGTCTTGTGAGACAAAATGAATTGTATATGATTCATGAACTATATTGTTAAGAATTAAATTGGAAATTTAATCCAAGTTTTATTGTAGATCTGAAACATTTGAATTCTCGGTCAGATAAGCTTAATTCAAAACACACATTTCCACAATACTGTGAACAAATGAATTACATCAAAGAGATGCATTAATTATATTTTGGCTTTTAATTAATGCCTATTACCACACAATACCGAAGAGAAAGTTCTATTCAGTTCATTTACATCAGAACCACAGCAATAATTAATGTACTTCGACAGAAACAGGAAGTTCCAATTCTCCATCATATTCTTGAGTCCTCGAAACTCAACAACACAGCTGCAAGTACGCTCTAACAAAGAGAAACCTAACGTCAGCACGGGTCAGGAGAGCTCACTAAATCACCACGACCGGGTTTAGCTGCTCAACGCTTTATGAAATCAATGGCAGCCGCACACGCACAAAGCTGGATTTTCAATTTCATATTTAATGTAATTTTCAGGTTATGACCAAAATTTAATCTGTTCAAAATACAGCTCCTCTCGTAACAAAAAACAACAAAAAACCACCAAACATAAAAACCGTAACAAAAACTAATCCTTGAAAAAGACTCTTTTTGATCTTTTTTCCAACATCTCCCACTACAACATACTTAGCGGAACCATGTAATTGAAGACAGCAAAAAAGCTGTAATACCCAAGAAAGAACATACATCTGAACTCATCACAGCGTTCTATATCTTCAGGGTCAATTTAGAAAATCTCCTACAACACCTAGAAATATGTAGTAAGCTGTATCATAGTGATCACCAATATATTCAGGATAAAAACTGATTACCACTAATCACAGTATTTTCCATGGAATGCATTCTAAAATAATACTTACGATATAGCAAAAATAGGATATAGCTACTATTTTCTATTCAATATTATTCTACAGACCATTCTCAACTCTTTACAGTGCTGTATACCCTCCAGGACTCCCGTTCTTGGCAGGCCCCGGCTGCCCCGTGCCCAGGTCTGTGATGTCCGGAGGTAGAGCAGCGACTCTTTCACGGGCACCCCCTTGCCGTGGGGAAGGAGCTTGCGTGCCCTTGTGAGGTTGAGAGCTCTGCTGGTGGTGGCATGTGCCTCCGGTGGGGTCTCCCAGGCCAGACAGGTCTCAACTGAAGGGTCAGACAAAGTGTGTCCACGGGCAGGATGGGCTCACTAGCCTTCGGGCAGCCATCCTAGGAGAAGGACAACTCTGACTTCAAACCCGGGCAGATGGAGCTCGTTTAGCCCTGTAAGGCTCCATCTAAGAGAAGGACACTCTAACCAAACCTATGACCCGAGGACTTCGCTGTCACCGTCCAAGCTCCCTAGGCCCTGGCAGATGAACCTCAGGTGTAAAGGGTGGGGCCAGTTCCGCGCACGCTGCGCCTCACCTAAAAAATCCACCGTGCAGTCCCGAAGGGTGCACGCATCGCTTGCAGTGAGCGTGGGAAAAGCCCTTCCCAGATTTTTGTTCATGAAGCCAAGCCATGGTGATGATGATAGGCTGCAACACCTTTTGTTTACTGACTCTGTATTGTGCTCTCCAGTACACAGTGCTGTAGCAGAAGTAACTATTTCAAATTTGTTCAACTTGGATACATAGACTATATCCAATACTATTTAAATTATACCTCACAGAAAAAAATACCCTTTTCCCTTGTGAAGCTTTATTTCAAACTAGATATATGTCAGATCATTCACTAATAAACTTACATGACAATTTCTTTGAAGACTACTACTTCGGAAAGAAGAAACACAAAAAAGATGGAAGAGAGGTCCTGTCCGCAGCATACATTTGCAGTTTAAAAGCAAGGGTAGAGAATCTGCATATTCCATGGAGAAGATACTGTACGGACTTAACTCTGAGGACAGCACTGAAAAAGCTTTATCATGCTGGCAGCTGCTGGAAGCTCTGTGAGTATCTCTGATCTAAAACCAACTCGATTTTGGATATAAGTAAAAACCAATTTGGCTCCATTCCAGAAACAGACCGTGGACCAAAACCCATGGGAAGCCAGTGAGATGCTAAGCCTGGCAGATAGGTACATGGTCCTCTGACTGGGCTGGATGCAGATTTGAAGCTTACCTTAGGTACTGGATAGGTATGGAAAATGTGCTCTGCTGACAAACACGGTTAGTAGAAGTGCACCTTATTGACAGGCTTTATGCTGACACAGAAAAACACATTCTCTGAAGTGGACTAAGCTCGTACCAGCCAAAGCCATTCTTACTCATGTAACTGTACCTACATATTGATTTATGCACAGCTCCCCTTTGGTTTAGAAGATGGATTTTCTCCTGTTGCTTCTAACCAAAGAAGTGCTGCATACAGAAATGCTCGGGGGGAGAAGAGTGGTGATGACAGCAAGACTGACAGTGCAGCCCTGGAAGGGATTCACGAAGCCTTTTCGAGCAGAATATCATCTTCACTGCTTGTGAGATGGGTTTTAGTCCTTTCAAAATCGAAGCAATGTGCTGGTGTTGCAGACACATTAGTAAAGCCTATTACAAATGCAAACTACTAAGATCCAATACAGGAAATTACTTTAGATTATGCCTATCTTTGTATTCCATAGTGAAACTGAAAAATTACTCAAACATATTTTATTAGCAATTGTATTAATAGATTTTGAGGAAAGGAATAATCATTCACCCTAGTGCCCAGCACAATACATTAAATCTAATGAAAACAAATCCAGATCAGAAATTATTCCTTCACATGGATTCCCCTGACTGCAGTGAAGCATGTGTCTTACCAAATTGAGAAGCAATATATTCAGGATCCAGATAAATTTTTTTCCAATTCTTCTTCCTTTGACGTTGCAATAACCCATTGCAATGCATTTTTTTAAGGCTGGGGGGTTTTTTAACCAGGAACAGGACATTCTGACAAGGTAAACTACATATTAAAGGATTTAAATCTTCTCAGAGAAAGTGAAGAATATTGCCATCTGTGGAAACTGGCTAATGCTGGCTTGTCTTCGGGGTCCACAGAGTAACCCGACTCTTTATGAAGTATCTGTTTTACACCTGCGCATTCCTGGGTGAGCACCTAGTTCTGCGATGACAGTTCCTTTGTGCTATAGGAGAAAGCAGCTGTGGAGCCGATGTTAACTTCACCCAGTGCAGAAGCCACGACCTTGTTAATCAACAGAAATAACCCAATATTCTTTGTGTAATTTTTCTTTCTTCTTTCACTGCCCTCTAAGACATGTTGCTGCAGACTCCTCCAGCTGCAAGGCAATGCTTGTATTGCATAATCCTGCTCCTGACACAAAGAGACACCACAGCACTCTGTGTCAGTTTTTAAAGAGAAAGCAGCAGGCCTCAGACCCACAGAACTAACCTGCTTTCGAGAAGGCAAAATTCCTCTTTAGTGATGCCCAGAGAAGAACCACACATGACCTCGTTCATTCTGACCTGCCATATCTAGAGCTTCACAGAAGGATTTTTTCCCCCAGAATTCTTTTCCCCACTTTCTACTTGTTTTGGATCAGTATGATCATCTTTAGACAGACAAGCACTAAAACACGGGGTTAGGCTAAGAAGTTGTAAATTAAGTTTATGTCAATTCTTCAGCAGTGAGGCCACACTCAGCGTGGAAAGTAAGATGGAACAGTAGAAAGCAGATCTCTTCTCAGCTGTCAGCATCTTTGGTTTTACAGGGGCTGAAAACCTGCTTACTTGACTTCGCACCTGCCCCAAAGAACTGTCACGTAACAGAAAACCAAAGCAGACCCTGGCACATGCAAATGTCTAGAGAGCATCAGAAGGAGGGGTAACAGTTACAGCGATGACGCTACTTCTTTCTTATAGACAGTTTGTCCATCAGTTTCTAAAAATCATTCATAATGAGTTGCTTATAAAGGAAGTCATATATAGGGCTGTTGGCACAAGTAGCAGAAAAATGTAGCACTTTTCTCCTGAGAACTAGAACCAATATTAACAACAACAACAAAAAAATCACTTCTAAAGAAAAAGAGCACTTCTAAAGGTGACATAAATTGAGCAGAATTAGATAAAAACCACAAGATGTTCTTTGACAATCAAATACATTTAGAGACTTCTGCTCCGATCTAGAACTCCTGATCTGGAAAACCATGCAATTCTTTTAAAAAACCTGAACATTTATAGTAAAAACAGCAATAAAAAACACCCCAACCAACCCACAAAACCAAACCTGAACCAATTTCTGTGCGCAATTCAAAGGCCAAAACATTTAAACACATCCCCTACTTATCCTGGATTTATCCAATTACATCTTGCTCAAAAGGAAAGGACCTACTTGTAACTGGACATTTCTAAATCTCTTATACTCTACAGCTTTCGGTCCCTCAGCAAAAGCCCACAGTAGTAAGTTAACATGGTAAATTTACAGCACCAGAGGTAATTTTGTCCCCATTTAAAGGACATATGTATTTCTGCAAATATTATCTATACCTTACTCGAGAATGACCTACACACACACAAAAAAAAAACCCCACTAACGGCAGCCAAATAAACACAGAGTCCCCTCACACACTGGAAACAGAAGTATGGTCCTAATAATAAAGTTGCTTTTCGAAAGTATCTATTATATACAAGCTTTTTCTCTTTTTCAAAATCCACGTTATCTGCAGGTACAACACTTGCATCCTTCATGTCCAACACGGAAAAATCAGATGAACAGAAGTGTAAATAAGACCTCAAGCCCAAATCCCTACCAACTAGTTAAGCTTTACTTAGATTACTGGCCAGAAAAAGTGTATCTTTTTCACTAATCAAGTATCCACAAGGTCTTAATTTCTTTTCAGTCCTTACTTAAGACAAATTTTCACTGATCTCCACAAGGTGCCAATCTATGCTAAAACAGAATGATCAATGGAAAGCACAAAAGTGTACTGGGACTTTAAACGAAGCACGCGTGTGCTTTTCTTACCAGAAAATTGCTATTCACTTCACAGAAGTTGCAGGTTAATAGCTTTAAAGTACAAGACAAAGATAACTGAAATCAAAAGAAACCTTCACAGACTTCTAGCGTACTTTTACAGGAGAGACCATGAATTTCGTAAGTAGCTTCTCCAACTCTACAACTGGTACTGCTGAGCACCTTTTTATTTAAAAATACGGTTTGCAAACTGTTGAACAGATTATACTGATTCAGCATCACGGCTAGGATTTTGTGTTACACCTGACATAAACTGTCATTCAACTGAGTTTTATTTGCATTACTCACACCACAGATTAAGAGTTTAATGTCTATAGTCTATTGTATGTAGAATACTCAAATTGCTACTTTTACAGCTGAGGGCTTTTTGTATTTTAAGATGAGTATCTACTCTGCTACAGGCATTTACAGTTAGGGTCAGCCTTCATGTTTTCCTCAGTGGGTTCTCTGGCAGTGAAATAACTTTATTACCAGTAAACAGTAATTACCAATAATGGTAATGCTGGTTCCCATGCAGAACAGGGGCGAATTGCACAGAAAAATAAATCCAACTCTACTAGAACACAAAAGATGACAAACAAACTTCCCCCAATAGAACACCTGAATTCATTTTAGACTGTCACAGAAGCTCACAGAAGCCCACCCCTCTTCAATTTGCATGATAAGCTGAGAAAATAAATTTAATTGTTAGGACAGTACAGGGTTTAAGAAAAATGATTTTTATACATGCTAGCATATGAGAGTAAAAAAACCCCCAGGGATAGTCTAAAACCTTCCAAATTTAAATTCTTATATAATGCTTGTTGCCTTTACTATGTACCTTTAACCCTTTTCAGAACACTATTCACATGCGTTTTCTTAAGAACCAAAAATTTTGAACCCTTAATTAACATGTAAAAGTTGAAAGAATTATGCAGCATATAAAAAGCTTTTTTATCATTAAGTTCAGAAGAGCTTGGAATCATCAACCTAGAAGTCCTGAAGAATAAAAATAGATTTTGACGAGAACAGAAATTAAACACTAATTTGTCACACTAACATACTTTTTGTGCAGAATTTTGCAAACTCAAAATAAATCCTACTGGTTGAAGAACTACTATCCCCACTGGCTCAAATAGAGCAAGTTGTTGCACAAGGTGACAGACTTAAAGACTCTTTTCACTTATCAAACTTAATCCTAGTCAAACCACAATGATTTCTACCAGGTGGATCTTACATGGTATTCGCTAATGCAAGAAAACCATCAAATTATTTGCCACACCATTAAAAATGTCAATCAAGATATCTGGCAGCATGATGGGAGACAGGAGCTGTTGCAGGTTGTTCTTTAAAGCCAGTTTCAGAATCGTTAACACACTTTGAAAGCACTCCCCAAAATAAACAAATGTATGAAAAAGATTAAGAGATAAATTAAAAGGCACTGCGTTATGTATATCTCCATTTGTAGCATAGGTATTAAAAATAAAACAAATTTTCTTTCATTTTGCTCTAAGCATGAGCTGAAAGAAATGTTAATTCTCACTAGAGAAGCTTTATGATATTTGGTCTCTCAACTATTTAACACAGAATTACTTCTGGAAGAAATAAGCTAGACATTTACTGAGAATAATAAGTGCATACTACATCTTTAATTTAATGCATGAAAATTCAAATTATGTGCTTCATAAACCTATAATGGAATTCTCTGCGTGCTTACCTGTCTTGATCTGGGTCTTCCAGGAGAAAACTTGCGTTTGGTGATGGCCGGTTTTCCCATGCCAATTTTTGGAGTGACTGATATGTAAGTTGTTGGGAGAGCACTTCCAGCAGTGGAAGGCAACACTGCAGGCTGAGTCTGCTGTACATCTCGTGGAGAATGCAAGTCTACTGAAACATCTGGCGAGGAAGACACACTTGTCTTGTTTATGTTAAGCGATGGGGGAAGTGAGGGGGAAATCTCAGCTGGTGATTTTACGGGTTTGTCTCCAACTGGGGAACTATGTGCAACACCTTCATTTGCAGCACTAGTTTCTACTTCTACAAGAGTTGGTGTTTCTGACTTTTCACGAGTTTCTCCTTTTTCTACATCATTTTGCACTTTTACTTTTTCCAGTTGTTGTTCTACAGGGATACAAATATCTCCTTTACTTTCAGTCTCCTGCACTTCTGGCGTCACAGTTAAGGTCTCAGGTATGGAAGACAGAGACCGAGAGTCTACTGTGGATACTTCTGACACCTCCACACTACCTTGTGGTAGCTGTGTCTCTTCCACTTGTTTGTTTAACTCCTGCTGTGTTACAGCTTGAACACCTTCCATCATGTCTGTCATTTTCCCAGTCTGACTGTCACCAGATGCTGGGGTCTTTTTAGGAGACATTTCCATTTCAGCTGAATTAATTTCAGCAGAGACTTGCGTTTCCAGTTCTGTGGTCTTTTCTTCTGCTAATACGCCTGTAACTAAGCAAAACCATATTGAAAGCTTAGTGCAAAAGAAGAAAAACTCACACAGGTGTACCGGTCAACAAGTGTACTTGGTACACCATCAAGTACACCAAGTACATATCACTTTACTTCAGTGAACTTAATACGTAGCTTAAAATATACTTCTTAGATACCTTTCTTTGTACCTATGTTTACAGTAGTCTGGTTTTCGGTCATTATTTTTCTTCCCTGGAAACACAGCAGTGTAAATCACAAGAAAGTAGACCCAAGATTAATTTTTGAGGAATCTGAACACACATTTCCAGGTAGGCAGCTAAAAGTAGTTTCTCCTTTTTCATTTCTGCATATTGAAGATGAATGCTAGCATAAATTAATGTATTTTAAGCAATTGTCCCAACACTTCCAAAAAGCAGACAGCTAAGAACAGGACAAGTACAAATAAAAAACATTTCCCTCCTACCACTTATTCAAACTTTAGGAAATCATCTGAAATGTAACCAGTTGATGCTGGGTTTTTTTATTTAATAAATTTTATGTATGCCTTTAGAAAATATTTGTCTAGCCTTCCTCTAAACCAAATCAAGCACCTTTCATCCACAACTTCCATCATCAAAGATTTCCAGAGTCTTGTATCCATGCCATGGAGAACTACATCCTTTGCTCTGAATTTGGCTTCCCATATCTCTTTTTGATAGACCCTGATTCTCTTACAAGCCCCTTACTTTCTATTACACTTGCACTCTTCTTAAACCCTCAGTGCTACAGCCTTCTCAGCCACTACAGTTCAAAGCCAAGCACTTTATTATGAATATTCACTAACAGTTTTAAATCATTGCCCTTATACTACAGGCTGTGATGCATAAGAGTGATCACAGCTAACTACAAGATTTTTTTTTTTTCTTTGGCTTTAAATGCAGGTTTCTCATTTCCCGTCACAGCAATCACCCTTCAACAGTGGCTGGGAGTGGATGGGACATACTGGAAAGTTCTTAGCCATCGATATTGGTTACTAACACTAACATGACTTGACCCAGAAACCATTCTTTTTGTATTCTTTTCTTTGGCTGGTACTTCATGTGTGATTGGTAAGATATATATACCCATACCCAGAACACAAATGTCAGCTACTGGAACACCCCCTGTCTGGAGTAGTACATTTGCTTATGAAACAAATTATCTTTTATTTAAAGGGAAAAAAAGAAGTTAAGAAATCCTTAACTAAAGATACTTGGGGAGTTACAACCACAAAGCATATGAACTGGAAACAAGTTCTACAGCATGCCCCAAAACACACCAGTGGAAACTAATCCAATCCAGTCATTTGCAGCTACAAATAAAAAAGACTTGAAGAGAAAGTATGAGAGACTCCATCTGAATAGCAAAAAAATAGTGGTTTTAACTATAAATCTCTGGTGTACAATAGCATTTAACTGTAGTTCCAGCTTTTGGAGAAAGCCAGTCCCACAAAAAAACTAAAACAATTTTCTGCTACACAAATAGTCTGAAGATAAAATACATCTTCAGCAAAAAAGTTAATCCTCTTGCTTGAGAGTTCAGGTAGTAGAACTGAAACAATTTGTCTCCTACTGCTTTCCAGGCACTTCTTCCTCCTAAATTTATAATGTAGCACAAACCTTCCTGAACAGAAGAGGGTTCTGAAGGATTCTGTACTGGCATTTTCTCAGACTACAAGACTCTTTCTTACCGTCTGTGACACAACCAACAGCTGATTCTTGACCAGGGCCATCACCAGTAATGGGTTGTTCCTGAAATGCATCCTCTCCACCACTTTCCATTTCCATTTCATTTGTACAAGCTTAAGGAGAGGAAAAGAAGTTATCAAAATTGGTATGACGTTTATTCTGTTACTTGGGCATCAAGTAATATTGCTGTCACTGTTTGACCTTTTGGCTAAAGAGAATGGTATTTACCGATAGGAAAGGAGTTATCACAAATCAGGTCAAGGAGAAGGTTAGAGAGACTATATAGTACTCCTTAAAGATTAAGAGCCTTTTTCTTATTAACAATGAAGCTGTTTTATACCTCTCACAGTGAAGAATGTTCATAAAACAATTACATACACCTAATTGGGAAAATTCAACTGAATTTACACACAGTCACAGACTTTTGCATTACCTGAGCAATACAAACAGGCTTTTCTCAAATCCCAGTCTGTAGCATGAAGACTTTGAATTCTTATATAAATATTACAATGGTTTATGGTACAGATATGAGCTTCTATCTAGTATCAGCACTTGGAAACACTCATTTTTAACCTACCTGTTCATCAACATGAAAACTATATTTTGCCGCTTTAGAACTAGGACACTTTAGTCTGTGAGTTCTTCCTATTAAATAAAGGAATTTGCATGGAATGGCACTACTGAGTACTACTTTGGCTGACAGTATCGTTATAGAGCACAGAAACAGGAAATACTTCTTTTTTCCCCTCACGTAAAAGCTTTTGCTCTTCAGGAAATTCATTAAAATGCACTACACGAAGTATGAACAGGAAAAACAAAGTACACGGTAAGTGCAAGCTCAAAAGGAAATGATCCTCAACAGATGCCAGCACAAAAAATGTCAAGGGAATATAGCTTTCTCTTTAGGAAAGTCTCTTCAAAGTTCAGAAAGCCAGGAACTATTAGGTGATGCTACTTTTAGCACCTAAAAACTGCTCTCAGACTCTGGCAGCTTTGAAGTGATATTTTAACTTTGAGGAAGTGATCGTTTAGATCGGCTCCAAATCTGATTTTAATGTACAAAAGTGCTCTCCTGGGTATAGAACACTGCATGACTGTACTGATGTAATAGCTCCACATTACTCCTAGTAGTTGAGTTGACAGTCCTGTTCTTCCCTGGGGACAAGGGTATGCTTGTCAATGCTTCTACTAGCTAGAAGTCCTAACAGCAGTACTTAAAACTTCAGTCTGTCAAATAAACCAGTTACTTATTCAAAAGGGTTTTCCAACAGCCCCTACTAACCCTTCGGAATGGAAGTGATCTTCAAAGGTTGAAGTCGCCACTTTTTCTAACTCGGTGTGTTAGTTCTGTTCTTTTACATACCTACCATCACTGCCCTTCCTCCATGATCATGTTTTTCATCATTTCTTTACTACTCACCAAAGGTATTCACTTACGTGCACAGGCTAACATCAGAGAATGACTTGTTTAGACAACACATCAGTTTGACTGCACAAAAATTAAGATTTTTGTTGTAGTCCAATACTTCTTTTCAGTCAAAAATTATCAAGTTTTCAAAAACACAGATGCAACTGAGCTATCAATATCTTTTAACAATACATCAGTGCACAGGCATTGCTGCTTAAACATCAAAAATGCACGTGGCAGTGGTAGTGCAGTGAATCTGTTAGATTTCATCTTGCTTCCAAATTTAACCACAACTGTACTTCTCTTAAGAAATTCAGCCTGCAGGAGAGTAGGTGCTATCCAATGAACACCTGGTGTGAAACACACAAAAGCATTCAGTTACGAGTTCACTACGCAGGGCTTGTGGATGACCGACCAGACTCAGATCAACAGATCCAAGTTTTCTGTGTCCTTCCTTACTGTTATTGAGTAATTTTTAAAAATATTCTACACTTTTTCGCAACTTCCCATTCTACATTTAGCTTGACTTGTCCATTTAGACAAGAATCTCTCAGAAACAAGATGACTAATCATATATTGTTTTGAAAAAGGACACTTGATTATGAGTTGTTTAGTTAAATATACCTGTCCCTTGAACACAATTCAGCTTCCACTGGACATTGTGAGGAGAATGGGCTCTACGAGAGCTCCTTGTCTAGGAGCCTGACAAGAGGCAAGAGGGAAACAGGAAAACTGGATGTCTCCAGGAACATCTACCAGAAGCTGCCTTGTGCCTGGCAGTTAGGCTGCCAAGTGAGTCACACAGTTGTGAACTGTACCACGTCCAAAAAAAATCAGAGAAGTTTACATCTACAGGCTGAGAAGCTGGAGCCAGAAGGTTGAGAGCCACCATTAAGGAGCTTCCTTGCACAAGTTTCTAATACAGGATCCTGAAGCCAGAAAGAAGAATACTGAGCTCAGCCACAGACTGCTTGAGAAGCCGTTGCTAAATAAAGGAATGGATGAACTCCACAGAGCAGAATATGAGTTCACAATGGCTGGTTCACAAAAGATTTAGTGAGACAGCTGCTGACACTTTTGTTTGATGTTAGCATTTTGGAAATACAAAGATTACATTTGATTACCTGTTATATTGTCAGGTTCGGGAATGAGTTCAGAAGTGTCCATTATATCACATGACTGACTCTGATCCCCTTCTCCTTGTTTACAAAGAGTGCAGATGTAGTCTTTCAACTGAGACTCCAATTCACTACCTGGAGATCTGTCACATTCTACGTGAATCCACCTGGGGAAATTAATTTAGTATGACTACAATTTTAATATGAAAAATACAAAGTATCCTAGTAAACACCAATTTAAAAATAGCACTGTTTTCCTTTCCTATGGAGAAATAAAAATGCTTTATTATGGAGAATTTTAGAGAAACAAGCACAATCAATCATCATGTCATGAACAAATTTAAACATGAAGACCTAAACTGACACTAAAGCCAGTTGGACACTACAACGTGTACAGCAATATCGAGATGTTGCACAGCAAGACACAAGAGCATTGAATATGAAACACAGTCTACATTCTTGAAAGGTTCCCAGCAGTGCTCTTTTTTTTTTCTACTGGCCTAGCAAAACATGTAAAATTAAACTAGAACACATACTTAAAAATTTTTAAAAGAAGAAAAAACAACTACCAAAAACCATTGCAAACAACAGTCTTCCAAAAGTTAGGATGAGGACTCTTCTAGTCTACTTACGAAACAGATGCAATGTAAGAAGCAGCAGCAACACTTACTTCTCTGTACACCTCAGGTAACTGCCAATTAATACTTACTTGCTAAGATTAAAATAAGGCTATCTGCTACTGCTGGTTGTGTTCAGGAGTGAAGGACAGATGTTGGACAATGAGATACAACGAGGTACATCACACCCAGCCTACACCCCTCACAGAAATGCATCATAGTCATACAGCTCACCATAAGCTTTAGGCATTTTAGTACAATTTAATAAAAAATAGGATTCTTACCTTTTACACATGTGACAATGCAACATATCTTTCTGGAAGTCTTGGAGGCACAGTTTTTCACAGAAAGGACATGATAAGTTGTCTTGCTGTTGGTAACAACTGTCACATACCAAACAATTATGGTGCCACTGACAACTTGTTCGTGTGCCACACTCAGCACATACTCTACAGTTCTAGAGACCACAAGAATTAATTTGTTAATTATGATATTGCACAATGTGACAGAACTGCCATTTACTGACATTTTCCTGTTTTGAATTAAATTAAATAAAGTTTCTGTTCTTGATAACACTAATAAATTACGCCAAATCTGGTAACAGAGCATGAAGAACCTGTGCAACAGCAAGAATAGTTTCCCTGCACTACTGTCTTGAAAGGAGTATTTCTTACGAGACCAAACTTTTTTATTCCTATTCTCAGTTGCCTTATGACTGCCACGACCTATGAAATTACATATATCTCACATATAGAGACTTCCCTTGTTACGCTGAAATTGTATTTTTATTGTTACTTAAGCTTACTTGCAAGGTTACTGATAAGACAACAAATCCATCCTGCCCTCCTCAAATGCAAAGGAACCCTTGACCTGCACAGCTGCATCCCAGTAAGCGAGTAGTTGAATATAAAAAGCCTTCAAGTATAGATTACATATACTACTGCACAAGTTTAAGTTTACATTTTAATTTACATTAGATCATGAGAGCAGCTGTCATCAAGTGAAGGTTATCCATTCCACATGGATCCTAGGCTTCTCTTTTCCCGTATGGAGGTTGATTTACTGTCCTACATAGGCTGCTTCAGCCACTGTGCTGACAGCTCCCCTCACAGAGCAGCTGTAGAGCCACATAATCACGTACCAGTGGGATCCCTTCAGAAATTACAAGTTATGTTACACAGCAACAGCAGTCCGGAACACACCTGGACCAGCGTAAGGTGGGTAACAAAATATGGGCCCCTACAATGACAAGGAATTGTTCTAAAACGTTTCAACTTACTTTACATTTCCAACCATTTGTTGGAACAGCATCCATAACTGGTTGTAGACAGAAAGTATGGTAGCCTTTGTCGCATGTATCACACACTAGCATCTTGTTGTCTTCCCCAGAATGTCTAAGAGAAGTAGTAAGTGGTTAAAAAAATAATTTAAACAAGCCGTAACAACAAAAAAAACCCCCAAACAAATTATTTAATGAAAAGACTGAACAGGAGGACACACAACTAATGCATGAAAATTAACGAATACCATTTACAACTAGCTCCACAGATAATGCCCTCAAATTCCTGTTTCAGTATGAATGAAGACCACTATTCTTAATTTAACATGCGCTGAGCCTATGCAATCGTTCTGACTTCTAGAAATTGGCCCACTTTCATTTACACACGTGTAGGCAGATTGAATGGCCTTTCTGTACTGGAATCAGTTCAAAATCTGAAATACGTACTTTCTTCCTGAAAGAACAAGTAAAGGGAACTTGATGCTACAGACAGTTTGTACTTTTTTGAAAAAAAAAAAAAAAAACCAGAAACAAAGAAGAAACCTGAGCCATCACCTCTGACTACCAGCGCTCCTGCAATGTCAATGAATGACTGCAAGACCAAGGCAAACATTAAAGGGAGAGAGGTCAACTTTCCTACAGTCATGTATTACAGAGCTCCACCACAAACTTCAGTGATAACATAAATTTGTTGAAGAAAAGACAGACAGTTTGGTAATATCTAAAAGCATTGTGTTCTGCCTTAGTTTAAATAAATTACTAGATGCTACTTTATTGCCTGGGGGACCTGATATTTTAAAAAAAAAAAAAAAAAAAAAAAGAAGAAAATTCTTTTTTTCAATAAAGATATTTTTA
>NW_010425059.1:67405-90266 GCF_000710305.1 Buceros rhinoceros silvestris | reverse complement strand
TATTTTAAAAAAAAAAAAAAAACTTTTTAAAAAAAAAAAAAAAAAAAAGAGCAGTAAATTCTCTCTTTGCATGAAGATATGTTTAAAACGCTAATTCTTCCACGCTATACTGCATAAAGTAATGGGTGTGAAAACATCACATTCTCTTCTGCTTTTCCACTAGAGAGAAGGTTTGTTAGCAAATACTGTAACTACCCACTACAACATTTTTCGGGATACTTTTTAGAATGTGCTTCGCTACTCTAACTTCATTCCTGCCACCTGCTATCAGCGGCATGTAATCACACAACCATCTTCTTTAAAGTGGGCGAATCTGAATTCTACCAAGAGTGTTCTGCTTGGAAAACAGCAAAGCCCTGACAGACCAGGTGCATGAGGCACTAGTGAAGTGGCTTTTTTCCTTCACACTGTTCCGGCTGATCTGACTAAGCTGAACAAAACTCTAATTTCTTAAAAAAAAACAAGCGAGAAAGAGAACCCCTGCAGTGCCCATCAGACTAAGTTAGGAGAACAAGCATACAAACAGCCAGAGTTTTCTAAGTGAACCCTTACAATATCGTAACAACTAATGTTCATTGTCTCAGTATTTGTCTGGTGTAACAATTCAATCATGGTCACTCACGTCACTTTTTCTCTTTGCTCAACTAAGCCGTGTTTTTGTTTTCCTAATAACTCATTAAGTGACTCTGAAAGATATTATGAAATAGGAGAGAAAGCCCAATGCAGGGGACCTGCCCAGTATGTGGTATGTGCACAGCTGAAATGTCAGCTGAGTAAGCGCACAGACTGTCAAGGCACTACGTTAAACTAATTCATTAATTTTGAGAAAAATCCTCCTGTATAAAAGGAGGAAAAAGTCCAAAGGTTTTGCTGTTCTCCAGCACCTGCCAAGATAATGGTAACTCTGAGGGCGTAATGTGCAGGGGTTCCAGCTCAGCTCTTTTAAAAGAATGTTCCCAACACAACTGTTTGTTCAGCTACTTAACATAATTTATATCACAGCAGATACTTCTAGGCAAATAATCTACTTTTTGGGGGGAAAAAAGAACAGTTAACAAAATAGATGTTTTAAAATCACAGCATGTGTATCTCACACTGTCCTCCTCCATGCCCTTCAAGTCTCACTTACTTGCAGTTCTGGCACACTTTGCAATCAGGGCACTGCCAACCTGCTCTTTTTAATGGTGTAACTTGTATGTCCAGGCACATCCCATGGTAGTGCTGGCCACAGGTAGTACAAAAAAGTTGATCCAAGAGGTCTCCAGGGCTGTCGCACACTGCGCAATTTGCTTCTTCTTTTGCTACAAAGAAATAATTTTCTCATTTACTATTTTGTTCAAAATTATGAGCAATTCAGTGAGCCCAATGAAGCCAATAAACTCTTCAGTACTTCCTATGCATACAATACTTGATCATTCTTATGAAATTTGAATTTACTGTATTTAACAACTACTCCTTTAATTTGGTTGTCAGATATACTCAACTCGTTCTTCTCATAACAAAGCTACATTCATTTTAAACCTTAATAAAGTCTTACCAAAAGGAACAGTTTTATTCTTCAAGACAAAACCAAGAGCTATAGGACCAACTCCTCTTTGGAACAAGGACAAACTCAAGATCCTGACGGATCTAAACCTATTATTTAGCTGAAGCGTTTGCAGTATGGTTACTCTAACTTGAGTTAGGGCAAGTAAGCGGTTGAACTAAAGATTTGAACTAAAACCTGACCGAAAACAAGTCCTCCTATATTCTGTCATTTAAAAAAAAAATAAAAAAAAGACAAAAAAAAAGACAGAAAACTACAAACTTTGCTGTGCACCACTGTCAGTCTTTAAAAAGAGAGGAGTTTTAATTTGGTCCTTTCTCATACCTGAACATACAGAAATTCTTGGGTATGTGAACTGGGAAACAGGTCTAAACAAAAGCACTCTTAAGTTGATCCTGCCACAGAGCAGTTTTCATAAAACCTGGTGCTAGTTGTGTCATTGGAATAATGTGTACTTACATCTTTCAGGAGCCTGATCAATATGGTCTGGACAAAGGAGGGACAAGTTACTGAAATCCTGAAACGTGCCTGCTCCAGCAGCACAGGGGTAATGGTACATCTGGGTACATTTCTCTTCACAGCATTTGATAGTGGCTCCAAGGTGCTTACAATATGCACATCGCTGAAAAACAAACATAACGAATCGTTCAAGAGCTATTTTTGCTTGTCATTTTTCAGCCAGACCTGTTCCCCTGCCTTATTTAGCAGACAAATGTCTCGGCCAGTGGAACAAAGTGAATACTGAGGAGAAGGAAACAAGTGGACTGTGACTTTCAGTGGCACTCCCAAAACTTTCTAACGTAAAACATTTGACAAGCCCACTCTAAATGAACTCTAGTGACCAAGAATCTTCTTGTCACAGAAAAGCATTTTCCTTCTGCATGTTATCTAATGGGAGCTATGCCTTCAGTAAAGACACTTGGGGACTTATTCTGCGTAATCAAGGCAGACCACACTATGCTGTCAGTAGGTTTTAACTAAAAACACAGAGCTCTGTAAGTTGTAATGTAAAACTGTAGACACTGTAATCAGAAATACAAATGGAAATGAAATGCCATGTTCTACTGAAGATCGTATTGATATTACACAATTCTCTCTGGGATGATAAGGCATTATATAACCTAGCACTTTCTTCTCTTCTCTCCTTTCAAGGCTACACAAATATCATCACCAAACTTTGAGAAGTCATAAATAAACATGATTACTGTTAGAAACCACAGTCACATTTGTAAAGAAATACATTCTCAGAAAGAACTACCCCATAACCCTGCAGTTCTCTAGTCAAGAGGGAACAGATTCCATCAGTCTGCTTGTAAAATATCACCACACCTTTCTGATTCAGTTAATCAGTCTTTTTTCTTCCCTAGATTCATTTCAGTCCCTGAAGCACTGTAACATGTATTTGCACTTTTTCACCAAGGCAACAATACTTTCTAAGGCTAGAGCATAGCAGTTTGGAGTAAACTGAAGAAAAAACAGGTCAGTGGCTCACAGGAAGGCATATTTAACATACAGCTCAGGGACTCTCGTTTTTCATAATAAAAAAGTAATACAAACATTGGCATGTTTGATTTCTAGCTTGTGTCAAGTAACATCCAAAGATGAACATAAACCAAATCAAAGAAAAGTTGCATACTGCATCTGCTTAATTCTTAGAACACAGACAATATTTATTACCATAATTCTTCTCTGTTTCAAAGCTTGGCATGAAATTAGGCATGAAATAGTGCTACTACAAGTCCACAGAAATCAAAACCAGTCCATATGAAAATACAAATCACAAAATTGCCTGTGTTAACAGCTACACTGATACTCCTAAAACTAGAATAAATTAATGTCCTCAGCAAAATATCTGCCTGCACCGCAACTCATGGACAAGAGAAAGGAAAAATATTAATTTATGCCGAACACAATCACAGTGTAAAAAAATAAAACACTTTGGCACAGAAATTGCAGTGGGTCACTAAGGATGCCTGCTGTCATGTTTCTGTGCTACAGCGCTTAGTTTAGTCTTTACACCTGCAAGGCATCTCACCTCTACCTATGTCTTTAACACCTACTAACACTATGGATAGTATCTATTCTGTTACTCAGGGAGAGGGAAAGGGAGAGAAGGTAAGCAAACAATAACATGGATTTCCTGCAGTAGGTGAAGGAGGTAACAATAGTAATTACAGTTAAGGGCTGCCAACAAAACCAAAGTCTTGCAAAAAACTTGTTTTAGGAAACGATACATGGAGTAAACGCACGTGGAGGATGCTGTAAAAGGTAAATCCTGAACTTAGATGTGAAATCATGAAAATCTAGCCCAAAGCCTCCAATTTCATGAACTGCAGCTGGACATTAAACAGCACACAACCCAATGCACAATCTTCTACTTGACAGTCCTACAGCCTATTGACATGGCCCAATTACAGCTGAGGCCAAACTCTCACAGGCCACACATTTTCAAAACTATTACTCAGTAAGAAACAGTAGGAATGGGAACTTGGGAGGAGCTAAGGTCCACGACATGTCCCTCAAGTAAGTATTCAACAGAGACTCTGCTGAATCCCATAATTAACCCTTCAGAATTATCTAATCGGGAAAGAAAATTATGAAAGAACTGCAAGCGCTCAAAGAATCCAACAATTACTAAAAACTGGGAATAACAGATTAAATAGCAATATAAATGGCATTTTTAAACATCACATCTGTTTTTCAAAACCACCAATCAGCAATGGTACATAGCAAATGTAAAATCAGAATATACCTCTTCCAAAATGGTATATGACTAAATGATGAAATTACTAGAAATAAGCAAACTACAGGATTACTGCAAAGCCTTGAAAAATGTTGATGTTGATTTAGGGAATCATGTAAAGATGCTGGAAGAAAAATGGAAACCCAAATTACATTTAATTGAACCCTTCAAACCCATCTGCTAAACTGCACTGGCAATGAAAAGCATTTGGCAGCTAAGTATAAAACACACACTTTAAAAACAATGTGGTATATATCATCTGAAGCAAATAAAAAGCACAGAATATCAACATTTGCTGAATTTATAAGACAGATAAAGTAATCTGAAGAAACAAATGCCCGAAAGGATTTTTTTGGCAACAGCTGTTGACAAGAAGAGTAACTCTTCCAGTAGGAGAAGCCAACACTTCTCTGAAACCACCCCACTTGCTATGACCCCAGAAGAACAAGTACGCAGCTAGTACAACTAATTGACCTTCACGAACAGAGTGAGGATGGGAACAGTGAAATATATTAACTTAAAAAAAAATTAAAAGCTCTGCCAAATTAACTCAGCAATAGATACTACCTTACTACTCTTACTACTAAAATATGGACCAGGACAGTAGGAGGTGGAAGGAAGGGCTAAATCATATTGCCCATGAAATCCAAGTGTCTATCACGCTGCATGAGCACTGTAAGAGAGACAGTACAGAGATTTCAGTTCATTAGCATCAGCACAAAATAAGGTGTTATGTGAAGGCAGAGAAGCTGAATCCAAGTATTCAAAAGATAGCTATATGAAAATAGTCAGCTGTCAAAGCAAGCCAAACCCTGTTCTGTTCATGGATCAAATGATTTTACAGTCCTGCAGTTCTAAAGAAAAAAAAACTTCACAGAGTATCAGAAAGTCAGAGATATATTTCGCTATTTATTCACAGCACAATAAAATATGTGCCACTAAGGCACTGTCAGCAGACCACGTTCCTACTCAAAAGGTCCATCACTGGTTACTGTTCTCTTTATCAAGCTCCTAGTGCACTTGTCCATAGCATGAAAGCTCTGATCTCATCCATACTTCTGCTACTTCTTACTATTGGCATTTCCATCATGTAAAACTGTCCAAACCTCCTTCTACCTGGTCCTTTTCACCTTTTTCTCTGACATCTGATTTTTCTCATATAGACAGAAAAGGATCTCATATTTAAAAGCAAATAGGTTTTTTGCAGTCTTTCAAATTTAAAAATTCTCTGTATTCACAATCCTACTGGATCAAATAGGGCATTGTCAGAGAAACACAGTGAAATATGAAGAACTAAGTGAATAAATAGAAAACATAAGGAAACCTGATCTATCAGCTCCTCTCTTTTCTAGTTGTACGGGAGTACATCCTGCTTGAAATAGAGTAGCAGAAACCACACAGAAAACTTCTGGGAAAACAAAACCTCATACCACCATGCTAGAATCATAACTGTATGAAAATCAACTGAACAGAAAGGTTAGTTCTGCCTGTGGCTTGGAAGCTCAGCTGATCATCATAAATGCTACTGGCTTTAATGGAAACAGATGGCAAAACTGTAAAACGGTGACAAGAGAAACAGCTTACTGATTACATATTTCTAACCCTCCTACACCATTAATTTAAAAAAAAAAAAAAAAAGAAAACAAGATGTATTCTGACTTTACATCAACTCTCCTGCTGTTCCAGACTTTGAAATACTCCAAAACTCAGCACAAATTCAAATGAAAAGATACCTGTGTTTATGAAAATTTATTATTTTATCCAGATAGTCCTAAGAACAAGTCAGAAGTCGCATTTTATCATTATTTTATTCTCTTAGAATTACTTCATAGTATTACTGTCTCAGCAGCTGGACAAGTAACAACCCTTGCGAGGCAGACACTAATGAAAGGCTAAAATAGGGACTTTGGATAAGTACTTAGTTGTGACCTGATCAGTGCAGTGAAGTTAAATGTTAGTATTAGGTACTGCAAAATGGTTTTTTAGGGAAAAATCACAAAATCTTTTACTGATTATGAACTTATTTAGCTTTAAAAAGGTCAGCTGGCAAAACTGTAACATTAAGCAATTTCACGTTTATAACAGTGTACCCCAAAATGCACACAAACCATCTGTCCTTAGTTAAACAATTTAATGTATTACCTGTAAGAACAAATTTCAGACTGTTTAGCTACTGAAAACTGCCATCATACAAACCTGTAACTAAGGAGAACTGGACTTCAACATCCTGTCATTAATGAGACTGCACAGAAATTCTAATATAAACAGTGATCAATTAAATATGTTCTCTGGTGGTTCTGATAATCTTCATCGATTACTCCATCGTGTAATAAAAGCCTGATATTGCTTAGAGACACTAACCACCATTAGCACCTCTAATGTCAAATACACTGCTTTGAATGACATGAAGTGTTTAAGAGCGCAGCACAGTATGCAATGTAGCAACGGCTACATAAAAAGAATTAATGTGTTTTGACTGACCTACTGATTAGAATAACTACTAAGTAACACAGATTTCCAGAAGTATTGGAAATTACCTTCTAATTTTTTTAGTTTTGTGTTAATCATGTCACAGATTTGGAAATTACTTAATTTCTACCAAGCAATTCAGAGATCAGTTAGTTTTGTTCCTCAGTCCTTCACACATACTGAAATTGAAGAAATTAAAATCCAGTTTTATCTCTTCTAACTGTAATTTAAAATGACAACGTTCTTAATAGAGACAGCCTGTATCCCAATTTTACTAGAGTGCCCATTTCATTCTCTCTGAAGTAAGCTTAAGAAAACCCCAGTACATCACAACTGTAGAAAGAAACTGTAAAGTTTTGCTTCTAAAACTGTACAATAAAACATGGACAATCAGAAGAGATGTAACTTGGCCACACTCAAGCCATGACTGAGAAAGACCACGATCTAATGCAGAATCCTTGATTAGATGCTCCAACTGCCCATAATCTGCCCAGTTATCTACACAGGAACAAAGGTAAGAAGATACAAACGGCAACGACTACCACCATTATCAGTGACTCACATTTAATCAGGGTAGATATCAAAAGTCCCTTTACGTGTGGAGATTTCGGGCTTTCTACAAGACATTAATTTGTTCCTCCTTCCCACCTTCCTTCTTTTTTTCACCTTAACAAAAAATTACATTAAATAAATGGTGTTGGTATTAAGGCATCTAAAAATCGGGAAAATAAAACACTCATGTTTTGCAGAGGTGTTTTTATGATAGTTGTGATAGGTTAATAATCTTCTCTAAGAAGCAAGTTTGCTAATGGAGATAATAGTTTTTATTTGAAACCTGAAGTCGGTAGAGGAAAACAAACTTTATGGCACTCAAGGCCTTCCTCATACAACCCAAAATGTTTCCAAACCGTGTCTATTCAGAAGCTCCACAGAAGGATTTGTGTGCCTTGTAGTTGCATTCTCCTCATCATTATATAAGCTAGTGGAATAACTGCTTGCATACAATTTCCTCCACAGACTCTGCCTTTGCTAGTTTTTTCACACTTTCATGAGGAAAAGCATTTTTTTTTTACTCACTTCCTCGCTTTCTACAAGATTTAGTATAATGTAAATGTTTTGAGCAAGCCTAAGCTTTCCCGCAGCTAACCACCAAGTACTCCCTTAATTCTCATCTAATAGCCACTGTGACAGAAAGGCACACACAAGCCTGGTGTTTAGTTAGCATGTCAACAAAGAGAAGGTCAATAATGTTTAATGTAATTTAAATTGCGATTAGGCTTCAGCATCAACGACTTCAGGACAAACAAGGCAGGAACAGAAATCATCAGCTTTGGTTTAAGGCTGCTTTTTGGCAGGCTCAGACAGCAGACTATTGTGCCAGTTCCATTTGATTCATGCTCGGAAGGTCCTAAGAAGTATGTGTAGACAGTTCTTTTTGTTGGCAGAGCACAGTCTGAGCCACAAATTGTTGGAGGTTGGGGAAAAATAATAATAACTGGGGGAAACATTGCTACATGCCTGTTGTTCAGTGATCTTCGAGGCATGTATTACCGGTCACTGTGGAAGGTACTGGGATGAAGGCAACCTTCTGTCTAACGCAGCGCAGCTCCTATGTTCCACATACAAGGATTCTGCAGTGGCTTACACATCCTGTAGGTTGTGCCTATACTACAGATCCTCTGTAGCTGCAGCTAGGCTGGCGTAACAACGTTTTCAAAGCCATTTCTTAGAAACTCGGGGAAAGGAGAATTTACTGCTGATACAGTCACATCGTGCTTCCAAATGACACAAGGCTTGAGATGGAGACATCTACACTTCAGGCTCTAAATTTTGTGTCTATGTATGAGCCAAGTGTTTAAGCTTCCATTACACTTAATAGAGACTCAGTAATTTTATGCAATTGAATTCATCACAATTCAGTTGACCAAACAGCAGGCGTTAATTTTCAGACTCCACTGACAACACTGGTCAGATCTCCATGGTCTGTTACTGGAATTTAGACACCACTCAGGTAGACATGTCCACAGGGAGGTCTAAATTTAGATGACACTCTTGAGCTGAAGCCTGCCTCGAAATCATTGACAAAAGTTCTCTACTAGTAACCCAGCTAAGTCCACACTAAAGGTTTTGTCAACGTGGCACTATCAATGAAGGGATGTGAATGGGTTCTGCTTACAAACACTTTCATGTAAATTCTGCTTTATTAATGAAAGTTTTCTGAATGATGAAAAGTTGGCCTGAAGCTTCCTGTAACACATGTCTAAATTCACTTAAATACGTTCTGAACACAGTCAAAACTTCCCAGCCGTTTCTGAGAATAGAATAGTCAGCAAGAAAAACATTTCGCTCATCTTAAAAACAATCTCAGTCACAGGACTTGTAATTTAGCAGGAATTTTGGTGTGGGGAGATGCAACTTTTGCCCTTGCCCTGTGGATCTACCCACATGTGACCAAACTTGAGAAAATCAGGTTTTTTTGAAGTAAAACACTTCCAAAAGTTTGTCAGTAAAAAAATCACAAGAGAGATCTACTCTCACTGATCACGACTGATCCTCTCTAATTTACAGCACTGATCGAGTACGTGTACCTTCTGCTAAGATTGCTTCAATGTGACAAGGATGAGAGAGAGGACGTCTGCAATAAATATGCTAAGCCTAAAGCAGACGTCCCTGTGGTTCTTGATACTATCGTCACTTAAATAGTCTGGGGAATGAGAGCATCCAGTACGCAGGCAGATGGACAAAGATGGGTCAAAGAGACAAAAGGGACAAACTACACTGTGCAAATGAGTCTGATGAGACTGGAAGGAGAATCCACGGATTGGGAGGGATGCTGAGCAGGGGCAGGGATGACACTTCAAGGGCCAATTAACTGGGCACTAGAACTGGATGAAGAGCTGCGGGAATACTAAGACAGAGGAAACGGTAATGGGACAGACCTCAAAAGGCATCTAGGGAAAATGGAACAAGAAGATTAAGGAGACGTGTTGCAGGAAGAAAAAGGCTAAAAAAATCAACTTGAACAAAAAATAAGAAGTCTGAGGCAACTGAAATTCAATGAAACTACAGGAGGAAAACTATGCTGTCCTTTGGCTCCCAGTGCTATACGGCTATCAGATAGCCAGAGCAAACAGCAGAGGTCTGAATGCAGCCATATTTAAACCTGCACTTTAGGAGGCTGCCTTTTCCTTTTTTCCCCGACACAATGAAATTATATAGTCAGACAATTACAAGGCAATGCACACACACACAGATACATTAATGGACACACATAAGCACAACTGTAACTGTGTATGTACCTCAAACAGACAAAAAGGATCGCAGCTCAAACATGGATTTAGTGCATAAAACAGACCTCTTTAAGGAGTCTCTGGAGTGAAGATACCTGTGACTTCAACAATTGTCCTTTATTTGTAGAGGGCAAAAAGTATGAAGTGAAAAAAAGTTGATTGCTTGTGGGAAAAAATAAACCTATTTAGTTATGGCAACTGAATAATAACTTGCAAAACACTTCTAGTTTCACTTCTTTCATACAGCTCCTTCATGATACTGGGCACAACACCAAGTACAAAATTAAGGTTTTTTAGTCCTTGTCCTTACTGTTAAAAGCTTGGGGGTTTTCCCCCCCTTGAAAATAGTTTTGATTTCTACACAGACTGTGCACTCACAGCTCCAGAGTGAAGAATGAACTGTATTATCAGCACAACTTTTTAATCATGTCTGGGTATTTTTCAAACTCTTCTATTTGCCATCCAAATTAGCAGATATTTTTAAGTTTAAAAAACACCCAAACCTCTCTTGGGGAAAATGAAGCCTAAGACGCATAAAAAGGCCACATAAATCTGCTCTTTGGAAAATTTTATAGACAAATTATTCACGTTTATTATAGTCAAAACATCACAGAAAAACTCATGTGGAAATGAGTAGTTCTTTCCTTTCAGCAGTATTTGAAGTCTGCATACCTACACATTAACAACGACGACGAAATGCAATATTGAAGGGTTTTTTACTAAGACAGCGATGTCCATCCTATGGACTGAACTAGGCACTAGCTGCTGTGCACGTGATCACACAATTAAAGAATACATAATCAGGCATACAGATATTAATTGTGTGCAGTCAGCGTGTGTTCTGGTATGTCCTAACTTTGTCTGTTTGATTTTATAGTCTTAGTAGTGCATTCTTTTAACAGAGACTCTGTATACATATTAACTCTGTTTAACAGAAAGTTCATGTCAGTAAAAATCACTATATACACTCAATCATACACCTAATTTACAAGGTAATAGTAGGGATGGGGTGACAAGGAACTCTGGATTATGTACAGACATAAAAAATACAAGAATTTCCTGCCTTTAATACCTTCCTCATTAGTGAGCACCTCCTTAGTATTCCTTCCCCACTGACTGCAATCAGTACCTTATTGTTCATAATTCCTATTTCCTTGGCTGTTCCTAAATTGCACTCTCCAAATGGCACAGAGTCATTGTAAACAAAATCCTACATCTTCAGTTCACTAATTTTTGTAAATTGGGCTCAAATAAAGCAATTAGATGGCATACTTCAAAACTACCAGCTTGAAACATTAATATAATTTCTTGTCTAATAAAAGCTTCACATGTTTCATCTGGCTTGGGCTTCTAGGTTTTTATCAATTTGATTAAATTAGTCACACATATTCCTCCCATTCCTCCTCCCAAAACATGGTATCCCCAAACATTATATAATCCTTTTTTTAATTTGCTAGCTACTAGAATAAACAGATAAGCCCCTTGTCTTTCCATTCTATTCCGTCACCGACATTCCTAGGACAAGCATCATGAAGTGCGAAATCTTGACCTAGAGCTGAAAATCCTGAAATTACTGGCAAAACATTCAGAAGTTATTCAGCTGCTGCTCTGGGGTTCAGCGAGGGGAGGATAAAAAGGGGCTGTTCGTTTCATTTTGCAGCATGCTGCCTCAGTAGCTTGTGAAGAAAAAAGCTGCCAAATTTTGTAATGAATTCCACAGAACATTAAGTCTGATGCTTAGCAGAAGCCATAACTGTTAAGTAAATGATATCCTTTTGATGAATACCCTTATTTGAAAACAACATTGATTCTTCTAACCCTTTAGCAGTGTCCCAAAACAGATGTGCACAACTGCAAATTCTGTTTGCTTTCAGGTTTACGAAGTGTGATGACATTTTTACAATCCTGCGTGAGCCCTTTTACCCATGAGTAAAATAAAACACAATAATTCTTCACCATCTGTTTGTTAATTTTGCATTCATTTAACTTTGCATTTTAAACTAATAATCATTTTCTTATAATATACTTTGTTTCATTGGTAGAAATTACACTGTTCAATTAAAAAAAAGAATGGTTTACAACAGTATACGGTTTTCTTCTAAATACTTCCATTGCTCTTAATTATAGAGATATTAGTGCCATCGAATGGAAAAAAATGCCAAGAAATAGTGTTACACTTTATATGTCACAGATTCCCTTAGTAAATGTACATATTTACTTCTGTTCCAGCACCAATTCCCACCTGGTCTTTTACATTAAAATTCCTTTACTCCACTACAAGATTCAGTGTGGTTTTTAATGTTGCCATGTGTAAGGCACAAACAATCAGATGAAGCTTCTGTTTCATGTGTCACATATAGTCAAACAAAGCACGGTCCTATTTCTTCATAATGCTTTTCCTTAATCTCTAACGACAGGCCAAGGAGGTTTTGATATTTTTATCTAGTTACAGCTAAACTAGGACTAGAGTGATATCCTAAAAGCTTTCTCTCACAGTGTTAGAGTAAAGGAATGGGAAATCCCATTCCTTTACTAAAAGTAAAACCACACTGAAATAAAACGAACATCAGAACTAGTGAAGGGGAAGTAATCTGGGTCAACAAAAGACACAGGCCTGGAGAAAGAGCAGGAGCCAGCCTGAAACTCAGGCTGAGTCGAGTTCTGGATTCCACGTTACACTCTGGACAGCACATCCTTCTGCTGCTCCACACAGACCAGACTGTCAATCCACAGCGAGGTTATGAGACCTAAATATAGACTGCCCTTACGCTAACGTAGAGGCAAGTCTACTTCTCCGTGGTTCTTAGGCTTAATAATCATCATCATCTACAAAGAAACTGAGGAGACACAAGCAGCCCCGTAGTACTGAAGAGACTGTTTCAACCATCTGAACAATCAAGACTCGCTGTTTTCTAAACCACATTTTATCTGATGGCACGAAAATCTTAGCATCAGATGATCATCCTAATTTTGTGGTAGTATAAGATAACAATGCTGACACAGTACTAAATCAATACTTTACTAAAAACACCCGTAAGGCAAGGGATGGCTTACCACAAAATGAATTTATTTCAATTAAGTGAAGGCTGAAAAACATCGAACAGGTGCATAGGACTGTAGCAGCGCAGTCACCCACAGAAATGAACTTCCAGAAGCACCAAAGACAACAGGTTCACATAAAATTACGAGTGGAAGAACAACCATACGTTGCCGAGATGCTCAGCTTCTAGTCTTACCAGAATCTTGAGTTCTGACCTTTTAGTTTCTCAGATGAGTGAGCATTGCTGCCAGGTCCGACCTTTACTGGGGGATTTATCCATCACAGTATTTTATGTCTGACAGAAAGCAAACATTCTGGAGGTGCCCGCGGCACATTTGGACATGATGGATGCTTAACAGTAACAGTCTTCCCAGGAATTCACTACCTATTTCAAGTTACTCTCATTAAAACCCCCTCACCTGGTATGACAGTTGGAAACCCTGAAACGCTTACCTATCCAACCTATCAAATCCACATGCATTTTGGAAAATGAGCATTTTCTTCACAAAGCTCAAACAATAATGATAAGCAACTGAACTGTCATCTTGTATTATTTCTCTAGAAGTCTCTATTTGCTTTTAAAGGTTTATGATTTGTCAGCACATCTCCCTGGAAATAGCATACAAGTAACACCTAATATTGCCATAACAACCTGCAGTAATTGAAAGGAAAAATAATATACCAGTATTTGCTTGGATGTTTGAGAGATTATTTAGATCCAGATTTATTATTTACTCTGCAGGACCTGCCACTGTTCCCAGTTCTTTGCAAGGCAATTTCATACAGGAGTAGAGGGGAAAAGGAAAAAAAAGTTTGAAAGTTTTTTTTTTTAAAGAAAAAACTTCCGACTTTTTTGAACAGAAGGAAATACTATGTTATGAATTACCAAAAATTGGGAGCGAGAAGGCTAGATGTGAAAATACCTGCAGTGTTATAAAAAACCTGCCCAGAGTGCTGACTGAATACGTGTATACTTATTGTATCTGAAGGGAGACCATGTCACAGCAATAATCGTAGGTCGCTCTGAAAGTAACGCCTCCTATTTACATCACACTTCTGGATACAAAGAGTGCAGTAACACTGACACAGCAAATTCACAGCTACACAAACCACTTTTCGACAGTCACCACCACTGGCTGTGCATTTTCACCAGTGACGAACAAGAACCCGCAGGCTGCACTCGTAAAAACGCGCACCAGCAGAGGGGACCCACCAGCACAGTCACCCCTGCTGGAACATGCCACCCACCACCTCACTGAGCTGACACCCACTGTTTGGTCTCTGTAAAAGTTCAGCAAGTGTTGATGAATGTCAATGGGTGCAAATTTTTCTGCATGGGGGAATTCAGTGACACTCCTCTGCTTCATACACACTCCCATGCCAGACGCCATTTGTCAGACTGCCACTCTGCTGCCATCTGTCACACAGTAACAAAATTTAAGAGAATATTGGTGGGGAGCTTCAACCTTTACTGCCACACAACCAACATCCGCCTTTGATGTTGTGGGCCAACTTAATAAAACAAGAGGCATTACTTTTGGAGCAGCTCTTGCATGTAGGGTTTATCAACCTGTTTTAGCAGTGTCAGGTGCCCCAGGAAGCAGATATTTATTCCATTTCTCCCCCGATGTACTGAAGAGGAGCATGACACCTTTGATGAAATACATTAGTATCACTGAAGAAAAAACACACTGGTAAAAACTTCATGGGAAGTGCTGATTTGAGAACATGCCACTTCATCAGTTCTTCAATTAACAGTATTAATTAGAATTTTTAATATTAATCATGACCATGATTCATGGAACACCTAAGTTCATTACTGGCAGCACGCCTACCGTTGTCCACCTACTTTTTATTCCCAGGTCAGTTCTACAGAATGGAGAGGACAATATAAAAATGAAAACAAACAATATTAATTCTTTCACATAGAAAGATGACTACCAATAGTAGGCTAGATCACTAGGAAAAATAGCTTTAATGCAAGTCATGTCTGTGTTTATCACCGAGTGTCAGGCACTTGCACACGCTGGGCGGCTGGTCCACATTTGTGAAGATTCCTAAGATGTCTCTCTCATGCATGATTTGTTCCATGTTATTAAAAAAACCACTCAAGGACACCCGCATAAATAGCACTACTTCATACTGATGCCTGCAATATTTATGCTCAATCTGCAGCTCTGGGACAGAATTTTCGCTAATGGAAGTCAATAACAAAATCTTTAGGGAGTTCAAAACTATTTTTTGCTAATGGTTTGATTTTGCAAGCTGCTGAGTACACCCATCTCAGTAGTTTTTAGGCTACTGCTTAAAAGCAAACTGATGCCAACAGACTAATCCAAGTGCTCCTGAGTCTTAAATTAAAGTATGTTTGCATGATTTTTTTGAGGATGGGTGAAAACCCCAAATGAAAACTCATAATATAATTTCTATTAGCAGGATAAATATCACTTAAGACTCCTCTGACTGGAATAATCAAAACCCACTTTGTAACTCTAATTTCATTAAAGAGTCTGAACTTTAAAGTTCTTGTTCAAAAAAAAGCATGACACACATTGATGAAAAATGTAACAGACACGCTTAAATAAAATACTGTTTAAAAGGGAAACTTCTACGAAACTAATTATCTAACATTAACCAAAAAATGCTACAGCTCAACAAATATACCTACACCTTGTCCCATAAGGGTATGTCTTGTTGTCATTCATGCGGTGCCTATTAAAGAACAAGCTTCTGAAGGCAAGGGAGATGCCTCTGCATTGCTCTAATGCTAACGCATAATGAGGAGCCGTCCTCATGACTAAGACTAACCAATATGAACTACGAAAGACTGATTAGTCTTTTTTCATAAATGTAAGCATCGCACAAAGACAAAATTAGACCCTTCAGCACTAACATTTAAAAAACAACAGATCAATCCACATAAGCTATGGAAAAGAAGCCACAAGTGATGTGGTAGTAAGGTAGGAAAAAGAGGGTTGATTTCAAATACCGACATGAGCGTGAGGTAAGTGGTAATGCTACACTTCACAGACTCAACAGAATCACAGAGTGCTTTGGGTAAGAAGAGACCTCAAAGATCAACTAGTTCCAACACCCCTGCCATGGGCAGGGGCACCTTCCACCAGATCGGGTTACTCAGAGCCCCATCCAGCCTGGCCTTGACCACTTCCAGGGAGGGGGCACTTACCTCCTTGTGTAAGTTTCTATGGGCTTACTGTTGGCATGCTTGTTATGAGATGGGTACCGTTTCCTGCCTTTTTTTAATATATATAGAGTTCCAGTCTTCTTATCTGCTGAAAATATTAATGGGATAATAATTTAAATAAATTTCTAAGTATTTTCATAGATTTCTTTTTTTAAAAGACTACTTTGTTGTTTCCTTGTTCCATATTTAAAATTTGGGGGCACTGTATTGTAGTTTTCTTTCTTTTGTAGATATTTAAGGACTATGCTACTGCTGCTGAGCCCAGAAAGACAGGAGAAAAGGAAAGCCCAAGATTCCGTACTCTCATGTTCTACAACAAAGCACCAAAATGGGTCAAGTCCCACCAGCAAACTGAAGCACTAGCTGAGCAAGAAGGTACAATCTTGATTTAAGAGATAGTGCCATTTTCCTTTAAAGGGCTTTCTTTGCTCTTCAGAGATCAGGTTCTCCCTGGTTTTAACACATAAGCCCCCAAAATACCTTGGTATAGATGGATTATAAAATCTTGAAATCAAAAGCCCAGCAACAGACTGCCACCTCAACGTGAACTACCATGTCACTGCCTTAATGTTTAGAGTAACATCTAAGACAGACACCCGGGGGGGTGCGGAGGGGAAGAATACAGAGAATTTCTTTGGGCGTATTATGAAAAAAGTGTTTTCTACTCAAGTCATGCAAAAAGGAAGAAAAGGTCTTTGTGAAACACACTTTGCCAGTTTGGAACACACACTAAACAATTTCACTTCAGAGCTCTCAGTAAGTTATTTCAGTGAATGTTACCGAATAAAGGAAACCTGCACTGGAAATTCCTTCAGGAACACAGCCCCTTTCATGTTTCCAAGCTAGGCTTTTCGGCTTTCATTTCTGGGCTATCGCTGCTTCTCTGTCAGTCTCTCTCAGTGCCCCCAGTCCATTTTGTCTGCTTCCTACACCTCACAGACTGCCCTTAGCATCTGCAATGCCTATTGCCTCTTCAGCATCAAAACCCTCTCAGAAACGTCTTTGTAGCAACAACCTCTCCCCCCTGATACTAGTACCCACCTATGCGACATCTGGAGTTCAAGAAAGGTGCCTTTTTCAAAGCACTCTTCTTGAAAAAAACCCCACAGACTGAAAACTTGAAGGCTGATTCTGGTTTCCAACTTCAGTGCCAGGGGAGCGCTCAGGGGCAAGCTCCCACAGAACAGCTCCTGCCACCACAGCAGGAAACCAGCAGCACTGCTGCAGTGCGAGAGGAAAGGAATAGGTGAGGCTGAACCATCAAACACTTTCCTTTGGACGAAGCAATTCAAACCCTCTCGAGGAAAGACATCTCGTGCTGCCTAAGTAACCCAAGTCTTTTTTCCTCCTCATTTACTACAGCGTTCCAGAAATGCAGTTATTATGGGAAAGATCACTTATGTAGATTCGCCCACCAGAAATGACATTGTGCTTCTGTTAGGTCTGCAAAACTGCAGGGAAAACCAACCAGGCAATGCAGTCAGAGAAGCTGTACCCATGCGCTGGAAAAAACCGACAGCTTATGAGAAGTCCTCTTACTATGAATAAACGTATATATTGGAACGCGTGCTCTACTCATTGTCCCTCTGCAGCCACTGGCAGGGGTTAAGCTTATTTCTTACAGACCAAAGAAGGAACAAGACACAGTTTCACTAATCAATGAATTATAACCTGCACTGACAATACTACTTGCCAAGCAGACAAATTAACAGCATTTTTTTTCATATACTTGAAAACAAAAAGGTAGGGATAAAAACGCAGCTGGAATTTCACAGAAGGCTCAGACCAAAGCAAATCAAAAGAAAAATACTTTTTAAAAAGAAGTTTAAAAATGTACATCGCTACTTCTGCTTCATCTGAGAAGACAAATGCTCCTCCAAACCGGTTCATGACTTAATGCCCACCTTCCTCTTGCAAACAGAATCAACATGTTGAAGATGATACAGAAACTTACTATAGCTAACCCGGTCTCACATTATCATGTGCCCCTATTTATAATCAACAGCTCAGAATTGGGACTACAGCAGGTTATGAAGCAAAGAGCTACTATACAGATTGACAAGTCACCTTAAAGTGTTTGCACTTGTTAAGAATCTAACTCCCAAAACAAGTACCCAGAAAAAGCTCTACATCAAACGCTTCGCCAACATGTGGTACATTGACACTCTACTGTACATTGGCACAGAAACAGGACAGTGTGTTTTATGTCTCTAAAGAAAAGAACATTTCTCAAGATGCTAATTTAAAAAAAAAAAAATGTGCTAAATTGGGGATGTATCATGTAGTCTTGAAATAAATACTTCTTCAGATGTATAATAGACTTTTCCACTCATAAAAATTCCAAAGACCTTAACGGACTGAAGCATAGTACTAGCTTTACTGGAATGTTAACAATAACTAAGGTAGGTTTTTTTATTAAATTTTCGACAGGCACAAAGTCAGATTGACTAATAATTATCAGGTTATTTTAGAAACAACTTTTTTATTAAATAGCTTCAGTTTAATACTGTATCTTTTTATCCCTTTATTTTTCCATTGGCTGGCTGACTTGAAAAGTTAGTGAAAATAGCATATCTCACATCAGATACTACAAATATGAAATATTTACCCATTAACAACTGGTGGCAAAAGAAAAAAACTGATCAACTATTCATTCACCAAATCCCAGTTAGACCATCACAATCACCACTTACACACAATCTCTCCTTCACTAACGCACACTGGCTTATTCAAGTATCAAAGTACTGATGAACGAGCAACAATTACATCAGAAATACTAGGAATGAAAAGAAGTTTATTTTTCAGTAAGCGGAAAACTCAAAATGAAAATCTTTTTCAGACCCCTTCTTTCATCAGAAGTGTTTAGACATTACCTTAGGCACATTTCTTCCCCATGCTACTGCCCCTCACTTTATGATCATACGAATCAGACAGCCCACTCTACCTCACTGCAATCCTTTCAAACTGTTAAACACGTCACTGAAGAGCCACATGCAAGCGCGGAGTCTGATTACATCCCAAGGTATCCATACTTCACGTATCAAAATAATACAAAAACCTATTAGAAGCAGAGAAGCGTAAAGATCTTGATTTATATTTACTCAGTGTTAACTATTACTTCATTTTCTTAAACACAAGCAGGGATATAGAAAAATGTATTTTATTTTGTATTAGAAAAATGTGGTCTATGAGACGATTGGGGAAATTGAAAACTGTCTTTTGAAATCTGAGTCCTAAACTCCGTTGTTTTAAAGGTGTTGTGTTGTTTTGGTAGAGAACAACATTCTTTATCTGTAAGAACTGTAATTTAGTTTTTTTCTGTTCTGTGTTTCACTGCAAAATTAAAAATAGAATGTACACAATCTCACTGGATAATTTCAAACAAAAAAATTAAAATTTGGCAAAAGTGACTACAGGGTTAAAAACAACTACTAGGCAAAAAGCTAGTTACTCTGGTTTTTTTTTTTCCAAACAGTATATTAATTTATGCTTTATTTGCTTTGGCTCCTAGAATCACATTATAGGTCTAATCCCAGTAATTTCAAATGTAAACCACCTTCCTCCTCCTTATCTGCTGTTCTCACTTCTTCCCTATGCCTGGTTCCTCTATTTTGATGTTTGCTTTTCAAAGCAGCTGTTACAGGATGATGACTTCAAATGAACAACAGTACATCATGGTAAAGCTTATTTTGGTTCAAACAAAACAATAATCAACGTTCATGTGACAATACTAATGAGAATTAAGTTGTAAATCTCACTAAGCAGGCAAATACCTGTTCTCAATCTGCTAGACCTGCAAAAAACTGAACACACGTTCAGGTCCCATGGCAGCTCTGGAACCTGAACAGATTTACCAAAGCTGTACTGAGTTTATGGTGTACAAGGTGTTCCACAGGAATTACACGCAGTAAACCAAACCCGCTATGATAATTTGAAGATACTGTGGCTGCTTTGCAGAATTTTGAAAATATAGTTATAAAACAATTGACAATAGTGTTTCTGATATCATTAACAAGCTATAAGAACAGTTTGATTCAGGTTCTCCAAGACACAAACGATCTGGGTTTAGGTGACCAAAATCCAAGCCACTCCAGAACTGAGTAATTCATGGAAGATAACTTACAGTATTAAATGTTACCAAAGCTGTACACTTAGTCTCTATGTCTTCCCTTGAAACAAACAGTTTGTCATCAGCAGCAGGGCTATAGTTACAAACCTCTAGAGAGACTCCAAAATAACAAGAGGGAAATTCATGGAAAACTGCAACACCTCATGGCTCCCACTGTTGAACTGTTTCAGTATTTCTACAACAGGCTAGGAACGGAATAAAACTACTAAATGGATCAAAAGCATATGGAAGTGTCTTCTTGATGATACAATGTCATTATTTCTCTAGTCCTTCTCTACCACCTTCTGTGCTAGAGTTCTCTAAGACACAGCAACCCATAAAAAAAAGAAGATATGTTATTTTGGAGGAATACTTCCTGCAGTACTTCCTTGCTTGCTTGCAACACAAAAGTAACTACAGGGAAAAAAAAAAAAAACGTGTCAGATAAAATCAGAAGCCACTCGCACAGAGCAGCCAAGAAGCCACTCCTAAACTGCAGTGAAGGGAGATGAAGAGAAGCCAAGTGCCTTGTGTGTGCAAAAGTGCCATTAAAAACTCAAGAGCTGGGAGAGTAACTTCTGAATACCAGAGCTGCTCATTTCGTATCATGTTAGAAAGTCTCTCCTTGAAAAACGGACAGAGGACTCTGCCCAGAAATGGTATAAACTATGATATAGGTGATGTTCTTTATGTATTGTTCCCTGCCTTTAAAAATTGCTATCTCTTCTAATAATTGAAAAGGAAGAAGGGAACTTTAAAAGCATGAAGGAACTGCAAATCCTGCCCTCTGTCTCAAACAGAAGACGACATCACAATGTGTTCTATTCAGCCAGGTCGAAGCCAACACCGTCCCTGTCTTCAAGATTCTGTCATTGAACAATTTTTCACACACAGGTTTTATGTCAACGAAAAGTAAAACTAGCTGAAGAATCACTATGGCTAAAGGGGCACAATCCTCCACAGTGTACGACATTAATAGTATGTTAAGATCTTGATGCTTATCTTTACATACAAGGAACAGCAAAGGGAAGTAACAATTTACCACATCAGTTTTCAACTTAAAGCACCATTAAGTTAATGTACACACTTACCACTAAAAACACGGACAAGTCTCAAACAGATGAGAAGGGTGCTGAGGCTAAGGGGTGAAGATACATTCAAAATATCCACAAACATTTAAAAAAAAATGTACTATCTTTTTAAAAGTACCCCACCTTTCCTCTCAATTTCTTTATGTTCTAGCTTGGTAAGCATCACCCTAGAACTGAGGCTTAAGCAGAGAGGTAAAAACAGTAGATGCAAAGGGCTTTAAGAAAGCATTTGAGTGAGGTAGTTAAAATGCAAGCCTTGTAACATTGCCCCAACTTGGAAGCATCTACAAAGAGCACAATCTCCTGCCTCTGGTGACTGAATTCAAGGGAAGCAGGCTTAAAAAAAATTTTCAAGTTTGCGTTACCATGAGAAGAGGGCTTACGAGAGAGGACTGTCAACACGGCAGATCGTTTGGAGTCTGGAAGAAGGCAAGATGCTATTGATTAGCTGGCCTCCATGCGATGCAACAACTCCTACAGTTCTTAGCAATGATAACATGCCAAACGCTGCCTGCAGAAACTCAGCAGGAGCTGAGAACAGCAGCTTTGTACAGAGAAGACACTGCCCCGATTAACTAAAAAAAAAAAAAATGTAGAAAATGCAAATAATACCTGTTTAAAATGTTCCAGGATGAAAAATGCTGTACAAATCAAAATGTAAAAAAAAAAAAAAAAAAAAAAAATATGGACGGGTGAGACAAAACAGCAGCAATTTTTCACCTCTCTGGCTGCAAGAGTCTTGGTCCTGAAGAAAGAAACACTTGACTATTACTGGAAAAATGCAAGTTCTGAAGTAGATATATACGCAAAGAGCTATACAGAATTTCAGAGCAAAGAGAAATCTGTATTCTATAAAATGGAAAGAGTAATTTTGGAACAACTGCTCTAGACATTTCATTACTATCATGTTTCCCCTATTCAGCCTTTAAATAGATAGGAACCTCCTTCTTGGTTTATACCAATAGTGTTTTCTTTGACTTTAGTATCCTTGACAAATTCTCCCAGACTTGTAAACTGCTTTCTGCATCTTATCAGAAGAGAAAGCTGGCTGAGAAAGTTACCACTGCATTCCTTTCTTGTGCACAGTGTGTTCGAAAGTGGTTTAAACACATCATCTACTGAGTCCTCCTTAAATTAACTTCTTGAATTGAGCAATTTACATTTGGAAGGTGGGGGAAGCACCCCACCTTATTTGGAACTTCACAGCACACAGAAGAGCTATGGCTACACAAGTACGGCAGACAACCAGAAAACTTTATTTCCTCAGCTGACTGTGGAGAAACAGCCACCTACTAGATCTATGTAAAATAAACAAGGAGATTATAAAGCAGTGTTTAAAAATACCTGAAAGTATTTCAGAAACCGCTCT